>NC_091715.1:16383620-16684655 GCF_041296265.1 Equus caballus
GGAGATTACATTTCATGAGCATTATTTCATGTTCTGATAGATACACTAAATATCCTTTCATATCTAAAGAGATGCCAAAGAAAAGCTACAAAGAGGAACATTTAATGTTTTTCTAAATGAACATAATGTAATAATAACTGATGTAAAATTGGGCAAGTTTGCCCTGACTGGCTAAACTTCTCTGCCAGCTGTTAATGCTGCCTCCAGCTGCACTCTTTTCATGGGAAACAGTTTGAGTTTTGAACATTTTATCAGACTCATTTGTAAAAGCATTTCCAAAATGTTTTCCTCTGGCTCTGTTTTGAAGATTTTTGCATCTGTAATATATTTCTTAGATATTTTTCTCCAATTAAACTCTTTGAAAAAGAAATGAATGAAAAGTTCTATTTCAGCTTTTCCAAAAGTTTGACTCAGTTTCAGATGGCCCTTTGGACCTATGTGGGCTGTATTTAAGAGAAGTCTTTTGTCTGATAATTGTTTTTTGTATCCCAATCTGGTTACAATGTTATTAGCCCAAGAACAGAGACTCGGGAGAAAATTAAGTATCACACTATTCTGTGTTTTTAATTTAGCTATAGAGGAGGGACTTGTCTGCAAATGCTGTAAATCAGTGCCTTCTAGACTTTAATGTGCGTATGATTCACCTTGGGATCTTGTTAAAATGCAGATTGACTCAGGAATTCTCAGGTAGGGCCTGAGATTCTGCATTTCCAAGTTCCCAGATCATGCTAATGCTGCTGGTCCAAAGTTCTAAATTTTTAGTCAGCTTTCATCTTCTTATTGCCCAGCCAGCATAGCTTCCACCTGTGCCTCAACAGATCTTAGGAAGAGAACCAGTTGAACCAGTACAACTCCACAAAGGTAAGGAGATTTACTTTAAAATAACTTTTAAAATTCAATAAAAGTAAAAGTGGGATAAACACCGAGTAGAAAGATGTCCTGGTAAGAATGGGTCAAGGTACACGAGATTCAATTAAGGAAAGAAAACTAATCTATTCTGTATGGCATTCAGAAGCACAGTAAATAAAATATTATTAGAGGTTGTTTTTTTAAAGATCTATTCTGTTTGGTTGATACAACCTCTGGGTGAAATCTCCCTGGGATACCAAGAAATATCCTCCACACAAGATGTCTTGCTTCCTATTGAATGTAGTCGCTTGCTCAAGAGTGTAAACATAAACAGACAATGGTGCCCTTAATCACTTTAAACCAAGAACCTGTCTGGCCTCTGTCTCCCAATTTAGGAATCTCTTTCAACAAAATTCACAGATTGTTAAAGATGAGAGTATTTAGTCTTTCTAAATTGTTACATCCACACTGAAAGAAGGGATGTACTTTTCTCCAATCTCTGCTACTGGCATATTTAGATGGCCATTTTCACAGTTATTATCCAGTGCATTAATAACTATCAGTCATTTCATAGGCAGATTTAAGTTGATTAATTATGGAAGTGCATTTCACGAACAATGGAAGAACCTAGTGAAGTCTATTAACCCCAAAGGGAAGGAAAGCCACCTAAAAAAAGTAACCAAGATGATAGAAGGAATGTAATGAAGAGTTGATAGGAAATGAAGTTGATGGTTGTTTTTCTCGTTTACCCTTATCTTCTGAGGCTGTTCATGCCCATCTCTTCTTTACCAAATGGCAGATAAAAAAGGAAAATGGGAAGAAGTAAATGCTTCTTCCTACCTGCGTTTTCTGCCTACATCTATGTCTCCTGCTATTCTTCTAGTCTTTCAGAGTTTGTTTCAGCATAGTTATTCAATCAGGTTCTATGTTACGACCAATGGCTAGTGCAGTGCTGTGACATATAATGGATGCTCAATAAATATTTGCTAAATGAATGAATGAGTATATTACACATAGGGTAATTCATTACTTAAAACTTTTGTACCTTTTCCTGACTCACTAAGAGAATAGAAAAAATACACATTGACATTTAAACACATATATACACTGTAAAACTGGAATGAGGAATCTATTTGTTTTTTATTCAGAGTAAGGGATAAAAATGCATTTACTTTTATTAATTTTTTGAATAACAAGACCAGCGAAATGACTTCTCATACTTAGCAGAATCTCTTAAATATCTGCCTCAGGAAGTGGTTTATAAATCAGAAAGAAGTTTTCTTAATTTAAAAATAAAAATCAAATCTGATATTGTAGCTTTTGGTTCTTTGAAACCATTACTATTCGTGGTGGACACTGTGATGTGCCACCATGATTTCCCTTCAGTAGCGGGCTTGTTGCCTCAGCTGCTGGCAGTGCCGTTGGCAGGCAGCCTTCAGCTGTCAACTCCTTCGTGGTTGCCTCAGCTGCAAAGAGCCATCTGGCCCAATATCATTTTCCTTACCCAATGACCCACATCCAATGACCAATTGATGCAATGGTAAAAAGACCTAGCCATCTTGATCTGACTTGGAACAAATTTGTAGGGCCACTATAGTTTCAGAGCTCTCTGTAAGGTCAGCCATGGCTGTTGTTGGGCCTACCATGTACCTCAATTTCTCTCTCTTTCCAAGCCCTGCTTCCTTCCCCTAATGCCCCAACGACACTCCCTAGTAAATATTTCGCCTGTTAAACTTCATCTCAAAGTCTGCTTCTTGGGGAGCTCAACCTATATTATTTCCATGCTCATTTTTTATACAAAATACAGAAAATGTTTGTAAGTATCCACTGACGACAAATTGCTGCATCTTGTGGAGTCTACTCCCTAAAAGGACACTTGTTCTGGGTCAGAGCTGCTTGACAAAAGTCCACATTGCCAAGGTTACTGTTCCCTAATGCTTTTTTATTTCATCATTGTGTTGACAGCACAGGGGAGTGGACCAGGAGTTACATTGCCATGGTGATTCCTCTGCAGTGAAAAGAGCCTCATTTGAGGCTTTTTCCTTGTTCTACAGGGTTAGAGTTGGTACAGTAGTTTCTAAGTTGACTGTCCTCCAATCAGGCCATGCTGACATGAACTAAGCTCTGGAAATTTCTCTTCTTCCCTGAAGAAACTATGTAGCACTCAGAAACATGTGACTTTGGAAGACCAAACTTAGAAACTCTCTCTGGATTGTTGTCAAGTCACTCCATCACCACTCCTTCTAGGGCACTAGCCTGCTTGCTTTGTAGTCTTCCCTCCCAAATTTATTCCTATATCTGTTTATATGATGTACTGATAATGTCAGGCAGAGAGGGGTAGGGAGAAGTCTCCACCGAGTTCTTTCAGTTGTCTCCACAGTGATCCCTGCATAGCTAATAAATCTACAACTTAATTTTATTTCTTATCTTGAAATTACCAATGGCTTGAGGTTTGGAATATGTGTGGGAGAAGCCATCAGGACTCATACCACAACTCATAAAATAGGTAGTGCCAGGCTTCATTGGAGACTCAGTCACTCTTTTCCATTTCTTTTTCTCCTTCTCTAGGAACCCCAGGTCCTCATATGTTTTGTGCTTTGTTTCCTCCCCACTCCTTCATTATAAGAAAAAGACTAAGGTGTAAATAAATGATAAAGCAGTGTATTACCTTCCTCTAGGGGATTGCTTTTTAAATGGAAACAGGAGAATGAATCTCTAATTAAGGAATTTCAGGAATTGAGAAAGTATGTGAATGGGGGAAGAACAGGAAGAGGTCTGGGAACAAAGCCTGTGCATTGACTCCTCTGTGCCCCATTTTCCCCATCTGTAAAAGAGGATACTGCATATATAAGGTCTGGTACTATCCATGGTTTCAGGCATCCACTGGGGGTCTTGGAAAACATCCCTTCAGATAAGGGGGGACTACTATAGTAATGTTATCTACCTTTGAGGGTCATTGTGTGGATTAAATAAGATACGACACATAAAGTGCTTAGAACAGTCTTTGATTTGTTCGGTTACTGCTATTTTTATATTAATATTTATTTTTACTCATAAGGACAATTAGGAAAAGCTCCCTTCTGCACCTTTAACCTGAAGTATTAAATTACCAAAAGTCTAGCCTTTCTCTTTATAGGGAAGCTATAAAGCCCTGCTATTCAAACAGTAGTCCAAGCACCAGAAGCATCAGCCACAGCAGGGAGCTTGTCAGATGACCAGAATTTCAAGCCTCACTCCAGACCTACCAAAGCAAAATCTGCATTTTAACGAGATTCCCAAGTGATTCACATATACATTAAAGTTTGAAGAGCCTTGAAGTAGGTATAGTGGTCCCAAATAGGGACTTTGGAATCAGAGACGCAAGCTCCAATTTACTAGCTATGGGACCTTGGGCAAGTTACTTAATCTCTCTGAGTCTCAGGTCCCTCATGTGTAAAATGTGGGATAATCACATCTATTTAGTAGGGTTGTTGTGAGGATTAAATGTGAAAATATGTAAAGCACTTACTGATGCGTGTGCTGGGCAACTACCAAGTGCCTTAAAAATTGCGGCTATAACTATTCTCAAAACAAACTTTAGGCTTTTGAAACATGTGGTTTCAAGCTCCCAAGGGCAAAGAACTTGCTTCACTCAGTGAAGGATTGTTCATACATTCACATGATTTTAAAGATACACAAGGAATGTTAGGGATCATCTTAGATAAATCAAAAGGAAAAATGCTTAGGTCTATTTTGTATTAGAAGGCTTGGTTGGTACGGAAAAAATTTTCCTTTTTGTCTCTCTGAATCTTCCATGGCCCTGCTGGGTAAGATGCATTCAGGTTTGACACAGAGGTGATCAGTTGGCCACAACAGGTAGAGGAGTACCAGCAGGTCTAGCCAAGCATTTGAATCTTTTAGATTTGATTCTCTCTGCCAGTGAAGGTGGCCAGCTTATTCAGGTCCATGTACCTAAAAGGCAGTGCTTCCAGAAATTCTTTGAAGACTGGAATCTAAAATTGTTGAACTTGGATTGGCAAGCACAGGTTCTACATTCTCAAACACATTTCACATTCATCTCATGGTTAAGAGCAGGGGCTCAGGCACCAAATCCCCGGGGTTCAAATTTCATCGGTTATAAAATAGGGATCATTATAGCTCCTCCCTCTAAGAATGTTTAGGAGAATTCAATGAAATAATCTATGTAAAGATGTTAGCACAGTACCTGGTTTAGAGTGAGCACTCAATAAATGTGAGCTGTTGTTGTTGTTATAATGATCATACTTGCTGCATCTGCTTTCCCTAGAATCCTGTATTTGGTATGTCTGACTCCAGCCTATTTTCTTGACCTCAACACCGATTTGGGGACTACATCCAGCCTCTAACTAGATCTATCATTAACAATTTGGTTGGAAGAATTGGAGTTAATATCATGACACACCAATGGAAAGGTGAGACTACTTAGTAGAAGATTTCCACATTAGGGCATTTCCTAGATGACTGAGCATTGGGAGAACAAATTTGAGTGTTGTTGAAACGCTAGTGTAGCCAACCTCTAAGAGACTGTCAGCCATTTTCAGGCTTTTAATGAGTTCCCCAAGGAGAAGCAGAAGCTACCACCCCAGCAAGCTTTCCCCACACCTGAATTGTTTGTCATTCAGTTTCTGGTGCTCTGGAGACTAACATGTTGGTATCCTTTGCTGCAGAATACTGAAACAACAAACTTTGACAAATTCTTGATCAACCAGTGCTGGCAACGCAGACCTGTTTGGAAATGGAATGGAGTGGATAATGTGAAAACTTGGACTATATATCCATGGGACTTCCTGAAATGGAATACAGTAAGGATTTGGGAGACTTCAGTCACCTGAACTAGTCAATCTAAACTGGGACAAATGACAAGGTTTTGAATGAGCTTCCACAGCTCAACTGAAATAGTACTTTGAGTGTAATTAGTACTAGACATCAAAGGAACCTCATCAAAGGATCCTCTGTGTCTTAGAAAGAAAGCTCCCCCATTTTCCACATTGTAATTCATTAACATGCCATCATCTCTCCACAGAATGCTCCGTGTATTCTACCTAACAAGAGAACCAACCTGATCTTTGGGGTATGGTTGAGTCATAATGAGAAGAAAAAAGGGGAGGAAATGTAAAACATAGACCAGAATTCTGAACAGCTTGTTCAGTCTGGCAGAACTGGTTTTAATAAATTTTATAAGGTTTTTAAAGTATTTATAAGTTTAATTTAAACATTACTGATGACAAAAATAATATACGCTCCTTGCTAAAAGCAGAAAAGTATTAAGAAAAAAATAAAATTACTCATAATCAAATCACCTTAAGTTAACATTTTGATATACTGAATTCTGGGCAATTTTCTGTCAATGTTTATATTAGTTCTAATGAACATAACTGGGATTATTTGGAAACATGATTATTAATGGCTATGTAATAATCCATTATGTGTCACAATTTCAACATCCTTGGGCATTTAAGATATTTCCCAAATGTTTGCTATTATAAATAACACTGTGACAAATATCTTCTTTTGTAAAACTTTGCCTGTATATCCAAATGTTTCCTTAGGAGAGATTTCAGAAATTAAATGCTTCAATCAAAGGGTAGGAACATACTTAAGACTCTCAGTACATTTGCCAAATTGCTTTCCAAAAGGATTGTCCCAATATGTCCTCCCATGAACAGTGTATGAACATGCCCTTCCAAGACTACCAGTAACTACTTAGAGTGTATCTTGGATCATTCTTCTCTAATTTCATGGTCAAAACTGCTATCTCATTACCTTACCATTCTTTTTTTAAAGCAGTTTATCATTTCATACATAAATATATTGACCATTTGTGGGTTGTTTCTTTCTTTTGTGATTTGTTCATGACCACCACCCATATCTTCCACTGGGCAGTTATTTTTTTCTAATAGTTTTATTAGCATCTTTACATATTGAAACATATTAGTTCTTTACTATTTTTTTCACACACACATTTTACCATTAACTTTACTTTATGGTGGATTTTCATTGTTATCATTGTACAGAAGTTTGGAATTTTCATGCTGTCAAATCTATCTACCTTTTCCTGTATGATTTTTTTCACATTGCTTTCATTCTTGTAAATCTTCCCCAGTTTAGAGAACAAGTGAATATTTACCCATATTTTCCTCTTAATCAGCAAAACCAGTTTTATTAAGCGCAAAAATGTTTATTTGAAGGCAGAATGTGTTCAGATTGATTTCACTTTGCTCATCATAACTGAACTATTCATAAAGCACATGAGTTTGGAGACACTCATGAATTGAATGTAGATATAATCATCTCAGGGCTTAAATGAAATTACCTTTACGATGACTGTATAGAGTACTTGAGAAAAAAAAGGTCAAAAACATATGTCAGAGAAGAATAGTAACTGTTATAAAAGTGAAGCTGAAACTAGACCTTTTAGAGAGGTTCCATACTTCTCATTCTTTGAAGGGAACAACTTTATATTATCCTTGTCTTCATTCAGTTAGCTTCATTTGCAACAATTATTTATCAAGTACTGATACCATTGCATTATATTAGCAACATTGTCTATAGTGATTGACTTTGCAAAGGCCTTGCTTACAATGCAACACTTCAAAATAACTGAAGAACCAACAATTGTAAATTTGTTAACAAATTTTAACCCAATAATCCATGTTTCCATAATGAATACACAAATGGAAGAATGTAAAACTCTTAAATAAAATAAACACATGAAAGGGAGAAAGGGATAGAGAGAGGAGGGGTGGTAAGAAGACAGCTGAATTCATTAGTTCCTATAAAAGTCTAAAAATATTTCCACCCAGTCAAATTTACTCTCTGAAAAATTGAAAGTGATGTGTAAGTCTGTGCCTACATAGAGAAGCCACATCACAGAAAACAGAATCTACACTGGGAAGGAGGAGGGGAGACCATGGGTTGTCAGGAAGTCATCATGGTCTCTGCCAACACCATTATCGGTGACAGCTGGTTTTCAAAAGAGTACCTTCAAGGAACCATTAATCAGGGAATAATGGGGACAAAAAAAGGCAATACTTGTCAACTATTTAGCATATTATTAGCAATAGATTCTTGTGGCATATATACTATGTGCATGAATTGTGTGCTGGACCACATCTTCTCAATAAATACATGGTAGACTGCAGTAGACTGATTGCACTAATGGTCCCAATTTTTCATATATCCTTGTATCCATGCCCTTTGAGCACTAGCCCTCTCACATTGACTTTGGGCCTGGCTATGTGACATGCTTTGGCCAAAGGATAGTAACAAACCTGACGCAAGTAGAGGCTTGAAAAGGCACTTGTTTGGTTCTGATTTCTCTCTTGGATCCTGTGACTATCAGAAAAATTATCAGGAAAACAGGCCAAGCTAGTCCACTGAAAGATGAGATCACATGGAATAGAATCAAGTCATCACAGTCAAGGCCATCCTAGACCAGCCAGCCCCAGTCAACCCATCCGCTGACCACAGATGCATGAACAAGCCCAGCTTAGATCAGGTAAGCTTGGCCCAGCTCACGAGAGCCTCCCAGCTCACCCTAGACACATGAGAAATAGTAAATGGTTGTTGTTTTAAGCCACAAAGTTTTGGTTGATTTGTCCCACATTAATAGCTAACTGATACAATAATTAATAAGAGACTGGAGGCCTACAATGTTAAAGGGCAAAACTGTGATTACTAAAGGCACTTCCAGAGAGAAGCACAGAAGCAGGGTAGGGTTAAGGTAAACAGCCACCACAAGTAACCTCTCCCTACTTGACTGAAAATCTCAGTATAATAGGGAGGGCTTCACAATCTAAATTCCACTGCTTCTTTCGGACAGAAGCACAGTCCACATGCATTCAGTCAACAAGATGATTTTCAGGAGCAAATTTCTTGACTGTGGAAACCTCGAGGGAAAAGCCAATGATCCCTTTAAGCTGCAGGTTACACTGGGATGGTAGCTTTAACTTCTGTCTCCAAGGATTTTACAGAAACTTCAGCTGGCACCAAATGTAGTGACACAAGCATCCAGCATGTTCCCACAAACACGTTTGTTTTGATTCTGTGTTCAATTCAAGTTATTGAACTTAGTTATTAAGAACTCTCTGTGATTTGAAATAAGAATGCGTTAGAGGTTTTCCATCTTGTTTTGTATCTGTCTGGAATGGGAGATGAGATTTCCGGAGCATCTTTCCTAATGACATTTGTTATAAAGTGACATGAAATCATTTAGAGCAATGGTTTTGAACCAGAAGTATAGATCCAAATTACATGTGACCTTTATCAAATCACCCATGCTCCTAGGCCTCATCCCTGGAGTGGTAGATGCACTGCCCATATTCCACTTCAGGGAAGGGCCTGCTGCCCAGCCAAAGGAAGAGCAGTTGGCAGCCAGCCTCCAGCAGTCAGCTCCTTCAGAGTCTGTCTCAGCTGTAGAGAAATCTTTGACTCTAGGTCACACTCTTCTCAGGGCAGCCTGCATTCAGTGACTGAGTGAGGCAGAGGTAATAACGGCCATTTCAGCTCAATGTGGGCACTGAAATGCAACACTTACTCCAGAACTCCCTGTTCTGCTGGCGAGGTTTGTCTGACCTGCTTTGCAACTATACTTCTCCTTCGGCCCGATCCCATTTCCTTCCCCCTCCCTTCATGGATATCATTCCCTAATAAACACCTTGCACCCAAAACTCAATTTCAGCATTTGCTTCTAGAGAACCTAACCTGACACATACGGAGAATTTCATTCAGTAGGTCTCGAATGGACAGGGCCCAAGCATGTGCATTTTGAAAAAACTCCTTAGGTGATTCAGATATGCACTCCTCTTCAAAAATTTCTTACTTAGAATGTTCCAGAAGCCCTTAAGACTGTGAACACAACATCTCAGGGTTGTTATATAGTCCTAAGACATAAATACCTGAGAGAAGCTTTCATGGACATGGATTTTAAGATTCTGAAACCACTGAAAATATTTTATGTTATCCAGCCTGTAGCAATAAGAAATAATATGAATTGTCTAATAGAGCAATTTTAGTGCTGAAAATGTACCTAGAGACCAAACCTACTTATTTTGAAAAAGAGGAAACTGAGTCTCCCTTAAGGAATAGTGGTAGCACCAGGACCAAATGCCAGGCCTCTTGGTTTTCACTCCATCGTAGAAAATCTAAAAAGTTCATTTTCAAAAGTTAGTTTTAATTTCCTCTACTACTACTTCTCCTCATCAGCCCTATTAACTCCACTAAAATCAATTAATTTGAGATCGATCTTTCACTTTTTTCTTTCCACTCAGGAGCAGAGATCCTAATAAGTATGAAATGGTAAAGATAAGCTTCTTCCGGTGACAGGAAGGAGGAGCAACAACAGGACTTGGCATTTATAAGCAGGCATAAGCTATACAAAGATATGGTAGAAGAGGGGTTCTAGAAAGAGGAAATAGCAAGTCCAAAGGCCCTGAGGCAAGACTAAACTTGGTGTGTTTGAGGAAGAATAAGAGCATGTGACTTGAGTGAGGTAAAAGAGGCAGGAAATTGTAGGAGATAATGACAGAAAGATTAGCTGGCCCTGTATTATAGTTATTTGGGTTCACCTCTCTCTCCCACAAGCAATTATTTGCAAGATCTTTGATAACCACATAGTTTTCTGGATAGAGATTTCCAATTTCCAGTAATGGGAGACTCGATTATTCTGAGTAACCCTCCAGAGGAAAACAACTAAAAATATTCAGTGAAGGTTTTTAAAAAATCTCCTACAAAGCAAAAGAGCTGACAACAAAAAGAAAAGATCAGGAAACAGTTAAGTGCACAAGGAAGCCACTTTTACCCTGAAGGAATTGGATATTTCCCTAAAATACAAATGCTTATTCTCACAGGATTAGGGGCATAGAGATCAAAGCCCAAGGCCTACAGAAGATGGGAAGTCTACTAGGAGACTCTCTCCACAAAAAGCTATGACCCCAAAGAGCTACACCCTCAGAAAAGGGGTAAGTGGTCTTTCAGCCTGGAATCATTGTCACCTTTGTGGTCCAGGGAACTCAAAAATTGAGCTTGGACTAAGGTGAACTTAGACTGGTAGTAACTCCACGCATCCGGTAGAAACAAATGCAAATTCTTTCTGAAGGAAGGTACTTTCATCCTATGACTTAAGTTATTCTTACAGATAATTTTCAGGTACAACGACCAGTAAATACTCAAGGGAAAAAGAACACCTGAACAAAACCAGCAGAATCAATAAACAATAGAAATGGACCCATAATTACTTTATATATTGCAATTATCAAGTACAGACTATAAACAAACCATGCTTACTATGAAAATTTACATAGAACATTTGAAAGAGAAACAACTATGCTTTTTCCATCTTTGTAGTCCCTACAACAATTACCACATATTTTGCACATAAAAGGAATTAAATGAATGCTGGTGGATTTAAGTTAATAGACATCTAGGCTTTTCCATGATATCAGCTACTACTTCATATCATATTTTCATTCACTCATTTTTATCAAACAAACATTTTTGCCTATTCATGGTGTTCCATGCATTGTGTTCAGTATGAAGCATACAATAGTAAACAATATGCATACAGGGTTCTTGCTCTCAAAAACTCTCACATCTAGTGGGGAAGACATATAAGTAGACAGTCAAATATAAACTGTAGGATTAGTACTCCCTCAAGAACTACAACAGAACCAGATAATTGAACATACAGTAGTCCTCGCTTATCCACAGGGGATAAATTCCAAGACCCCCAACAGATGCCTGAAACCACAGATAGATAGTACCAAACCCTACATATATACTCTATGTTTTTTCCTATACATATATACCTATGATAACATTTAATTTACAAATTAGGTACAGTAAGAGATTAACAAAAATAAATAATAATAAAATAGAACAATTATAACAATATACTGTAGGGGCTGGCCCTGTGGCCAAGTGGTTAAGTTCATGCGCTCTGCTTCAGCAGCCCAGGGTTTCGCCAGTTCAGATCCTGGGTGCGGACATCGCATCACTCATCAAGCCATGCTGAGGCAGCATCCCAAATAGCACAATCATAAGGACCTACAACTAGAATATACAACTATGTTCTGGGGGGCTTTGGGGAGAAGAAGGGAAAAAAAGATTGGTGACAGATGTTAGCTCAGATGCCCATCTTTAAAAAATATATATATACATATATATACAGTAATAAAAGTTACTGTACACTGTCACCACTCATATTTAACATAGTATTGGAAGTCCTAGCCAGAGCAATCAGGCAGGAAAAAGAAATAAAAGGGATCCATATTGCAAAAGAAGAAGTGAAACTGTCACTATTTGCAGGCGACATGATTTTATATATAGAAAACCCTAAAGAATCCACTAAAAAACTTTTAGAAACAATAAATGAATACAGTCAAGTCGTGGGATACAAAATCAACATACAACAATCAGTTGCATTTCTATACACTAACAACGAAGTAGCAGAAAGAGAAATTAAGAATACAATCCCATTTACAATTGCAACGAAAAGAATAAAATACCTAGGAACAAACTTAACCAAAGAGGTGAAAGATCTGTACACCAAAAACTATAAAACATTGTTGAAAGAAATTGAAAAAGACACAAAGAAATGGAAAGATATTCCATGCTCTTGGATTGGAAGAATTAACATCGTTAAAATGTCCATACTTCCTAAACCAATCTATAGATTCAATGCAATCCCTATCAAAGTTCCAACAACATTTTTCACAGAAATAGAACAAAGAATCCGAAAGTTTATATGGAACAACAAAAGACCCCAAATAGCCAAAGGATTCCTCAGAAAAAAGAACAAAGCTGGAGGTATCACACTCCCTGATTTCAAATTATACTACAAAGCCATAGTAACCAAAACAGCATGGTACTGGCACAAAACAGACACACAGATCAATGGAACAGAATCGAGAGCCCAGAAATAAACCCACACATTTATGGACAGCTAATATTCGACAAGGGAGCCAAGAGCATACGATGGAGAAAGGAGAGTCTCTTCAATAAATGGTGTTGGGAAAACTGGACAGCCACATGCAAAAGAATGAAAGTAGACCATTACCTTACACCATGCACAAAAATAAACTCAAAATGGATTACAGACTCGAATGTAAGACCTGAAATCATGAAACCTCTAGAAGAAAACATAGGCAGTACGCTCTTTGACATCAGTCTTAGCAGCATATTTTCAAGTACCATGTCTGACTGGGCAAGGGAACCAAAAGAAAAAACGAACAAATGGGACTACATCAAACTAAAAATCTTCTGCACAGCAAAGGAAACCATCAACAAAACAAAAAGACAACCAAACAATTGGGAGAAGATATTTGCAAACCACATATCAGATAAGGGGTTAATATCCAAAATATACAAAGAACTCATACAGCTCAACAACAAAAAAACCAACAACCCAATTAAAAAATGGGCAAAAGATCTGAACAGAGATTTCTCCAAAGAAGATACACAGATGGCCAACAGGCACATGAGCCGATGTTCAACATCATTAACTATCAGGGAAATGCAAATCAAAACTACAATGAGGTATCACCTCACTCCAGTCAGAATGGCTATAATCAACAAGACAGGAGATAACAAGTGTTGGAGAGGTTGTGGAGAGAAGGGAACCCTCGTACACTGCTGGTGGGAGTGCAAACTGGTGCAGCCACTATGGAAAGCAGCATGGAGTATCCTCAGAAAATTAAGAATAGATCTACCATATGATCCAGCTATCCCACTGCTGGCTATTTATCCAAAGAACTTGAAAATGAAAGGCATAAAGATACCTGCACCCCTATGTTCATTGAAGCATTATACACAATAGCCAAGACTTGGAAGTCACCTAGGTGCCCATCAAGGGATGAATGGATAAAGAAGATGTGGTATAAATACACAATGGAATACTACTCAGCCATAAGAAATGATGAAATCCGGCCATTTGGGACAACATGGATGGACCTTGAAGGTATTATGCTGAGTGAAATAAGTCAGAGGGAGAAAGTCAAATACCATATGATCTCACTCATAAGTAGAAGATAAAAACAACAACAAACAAACACATAGCATTGGAGATTGGATTGGTGGTTACCATAAGGGAAGAGGGGGAGGGCAAAAGGGGTGATTAGGGTCACATGTGAGGTGATGGACTATAATTGGTTTTTGGGTGGGCAACATGATGTAATCTACACAGAATTTGAAATATATTACGATGTACATCTGAAAGTTATATAATATTATAATCCGATGTTACTGCAATTAATAACAAATAAAAGTTACTGTAAATCTTAGCAAGCTCAGCTTATGATGTTTTTCCTTCCTTATTAAGTCAAAAAATTGTACCTTTTCACTTAAAGGAAGCACTTTACACCTTTTCTTTGGCATACCAAATTGCCAGCCCTACTCTTGAGCTTTGGAACCATTAAGTAAAATAAGGGTTACTTAAACACAAGCACTGCGATATCATGACAGTCAACCTGATAACCAAGCTGGCGACTAAGTGACTAATAGATGGGTAGCTTATACAGTGTGGATACACTGGACAAAGGGATGATTCATATCCTGGGTGGGATGGAGAGAGATGGCATGAAATTTCATCATGCTACACAGAACAGCATGCAATTTAAAACATATGAATTGCTTATTTCTGGAATTTTTCATTTAATATTTTCAGACCACAGTTGACCATGGGTAACTGAAACCACAGAAAACAAAGCTGTGGATAAGGGGGGACTACTGTACTTGTGAGACGCCTAAGGGCCTTCCAAGTGCAGCTCCCTAAAGTCCTTCTTATTCACCCAAGGATGCAAAAGTATTTGTGCAATGAATATTTGTTTAGGGAGAGGTCCCTAAAAATTTCCAGCAGATTCTTCAATGAGCCTCTGGTCACATAACTAAGCCAGATTGTCTAACTGGTTACCCCAGGTGTAAGGCATCAATAAACCAGCTCTAGATCAGGACCAAAACAAATGTGCCCACTCTCACCACTGCTATTCAACATAGTACTGCAAGTTCTAGCCAGAGCAATCAGGCAAGAAAAAGAAGCAAAAGGCATCAGAATCAGAAAGGAAGAAGTAAAACTGTCTCTATTTGCAGAGGACATGATTTTATATATAGAAAAGCTTAAAGACTCTACTAAAAAACTGTTAGATCCAATAAAAAATTGAGTAAAGCTGCAGGATACAAAATCAACATACAAAAATCAGTAGTGTTTCTATATACTGACAATGAATTATCTGAAAAAGAAATTTTAAAAATCCCAGTTACAATAGCATCAAAAATAATAAAATACTTAGGAATAAATCTAACCAACTTGGTGAAAGATCTCCACACTGAAATCTCTAAGACGTTGATGAAAGAAACTGAAGAAGAGACAAATAAATGGATTGATATCCTGTGTTCATGGATTGGGAGAATTAATATTGTTAAAATGTCCATACTACCCAAATCCATCTATAGATTCAATGCAATCACAATCAAGATTCCAATGGCATTTTTAAAGAAATAGAACAACAAATCCTATAATTCATTTGGAACTACAAAAGATCCAAAAAGCCAAAGTAATTCTGAGAAAGAAGAACAAAACTGGAGGCATCATAGTTCCTAATTTAAAACTATATTACAAAGCTAAAGCAATCAAAATAGTATAGTCCTATTAGATACTACAGTATAAAAATATATAGTATATGTATGTATGTGTGTGTGTGTTTATATATATATATACACACACACACTATTATAGACTCACATATATAGTTAACTAATATTTGACAAGGGAGCCAAGAATACTCAATGGAGAAAAGACAGTCTTCAATAAATGCTGCTGGGAAAATTGGATATTTACAGGTAAAAGAATGAAACTAGATCCCTATCTTATACCACTAACAAAAATTAACTTCAAATGGATTAAAGACTTACATGTAAGACCAGAAAGCATAACACTCCTGGAAGAAAACATAGGGAAAAATCTCTATCCCTAGGCAATGATTTCTTAGATGTGAAACCTAGAGCTCAAGCAATAAAATCAAAAATAAACAAGTGGGACTACATCAAACTAAAAAGCTTCTGCACAACAAAGGAAACAATTAACAAAATGAAAAAGAAACCTACTGAATGGGAGAAAATACTCGCAAACCACATATCTGATAAAGGGTTAATATTCAAAATATACAAGGAACTTATATAACAATAGCAAAAAATCAAATAATCCAATTAAAAAATGGGCAAAAAACTTGAATATATATTTTTCCAAAGAAGACATACAGATGGCCAACAGGTACACAAAAAGGTGCCCAATACCACTAATCATCAGGAAATGCAAATCAAAACTACAGTGAGATATCACCTCACATCTGTTAGAATAGCCATTATCAAAAAGACAAGAGATGACAAATGTTGGCAAGGATGTGGAGAAAAGGGAATTCTGTGCACTGTTGGTGGGACTGTAAATTGGAGCAGCCACTATGGAAAACAGCATGGAGGTTCCTCAAAGTATTAAAAATAGAACTACTATATGATCCAGCAATTCCACTTTTGGATATTTATCTGAAGAAAATGAAAACACTAACTTGAAAAGATACAGGTACCCCATGTTCACTGCAGCATTATTTACAATAGCCAAGACATAGAAACAACCTAAGTGTTCACTGATGGATGAATGGATAAAGAAATTGTGGTACATACATATATAATGCCATATTATTCAGTCATAAAAAAGAAGGAAATCCTGTCACTTGCAACAACATAGATGGACCTTAAGGGCTTTACGCCCTTAAGTGAAATAAGTCAGACAGAGAAAGACCAATATTGTATGATCTCTCTTATATGTAGGATCTAGTAAAACTGAACTCATAGAAACAGAGAACAGATTCATGGTTGCCAGAGGCAGGAGGGGACAGGGTGGGGGAAATGGGTAAAGGTGGTCAAAAGGTACAAACTTCCAGTTATAAGATAAATAAGTTCTGGGGATGTAATGTACACCATGGGGACTATAGTTAACCATACTGTATTGTATATCTGAAAGCTGCTAAAAGGGTAGATCTTAAAAATTTTTACTACAAGAAAAAAAACTTTGTAACTATGTGAGGTGAGGATGTTAACTAAACTTATTGCAGTAAGCATTTCACAATATATACATACCTCAAATCATCATGTCATACACCTTAAACTTAATGTAGTCATGCGTTGCCTAACAACAGGGATATGTTCTGAGAAATGCATTGTTAGATGATTTCATCATTGTGGGAATATCATAGAGTGTACTTACACAAACCTTGATGGTATAGCCTACTACACACTCAGGATATATCGTGCTAATCTTATGGGACCGCCATTGTATACGCAGTCCATCATTGTGCGGTGCATGACTGTACAATGTTGTGTCAATTATATCTTAGTAAAACTGGAAGAAAAAAATTAAATGAAATAAACTGGCCATAGGTGCTGTAAGGGGAGTTTCAAACTTTAAACAGTGCATTATAAATCATTAGTTAGCCCACTGCCCTTATCTTGGCCAGGAGTCAGTGTCAGACATCCAGGCAATCCTGGACATAAGAATAGCACTGTTCCAGTCTAGCTGTAAAATAACCCTATCTTTCACAGCTACAAAGGTGGTGGCCTGGAGAAAATGCTGCTTAAGCCAAGTCTTGAAGAATAAATAGGCACTTAACATTCATTGTGAATTTAGTAGTGCCAGACATTTACTTGATAGTCAATAAATATTAAATACTTGTTAGTTGCTATATGTAGAAAGAAAAATAATTTCCGACTGACTTCTATGGTAGTTTAAAATTTTTTCCCTTAGCATTTGTATTACCTGAAAAGTCTTTTGTCCGCATTTAAGATTTTAATGTCTTACTGTTTTTGGATTGGGCTCATTTTAGATCTGAAAAGCGAGATTTATTCTTATAATAACAAAAGCTATCTTTTTATTTCCTTCTATGTGTTACGAGCTTTAAGTTTATTATTTTATTTAATTTCGACAATCGCCCTGTGAGGTGTCTATGTCATCTGACTTGTAGATAAGGAACAGACCCAAAGAGGCTACATAGATTGTCTAAAGTCACAGAGCTAATAAGAAGAAGAGGTAAGCACCAAATTCAGATCAGTCTAACTCCATAGCCAGTGCTCTACAACTATAGCAGATGCTGGTATGCCCCAGTCACATCCCTTTGACACTTGTCAACTACTCCATGTATGCCAACAGCATTCTACTCCAAGGACTCATGATTCTCCACCTGCACAGTGCAGACCAGGAGTGCCAGGGATTTAATGTCCCAGACAGCAGTCCCTAGCCAGGAGGCATAAGAATGGAGGAGAGATAGCCCCTGCTTCCTTACCCTTTGGGTAAGACAATTCTAAAGTGTGTTTCCGAGGTCCCCAGCAAGACTCCAAACCCCACCCTCCTACTGATACTTCCCGGGATCACCTCTGCAATAAACCACTTGCATTTAAATCCTGGCCTGAGAGTCTACTTCTGGTACAACCCAGCCTAAGACAATACAACATTCCCTCGCCTTTCCTTCCAACTTTGGTCCAGAAATCATCTGAAAGTCTCCCATCCACTGTGGTTTTCTGCAACACTGACAGACAATCATCAGACTCTGCTTATAAAATTCCAGGAAAATAGTGCTGACTATCAGCACGACAACCTATTTTAACTGAGGACAGCGCTAGCTGTGAGCTAATTCTTACTTGTATTGAGTACAGCTACTCCTCCATGTATCTTAAAACTTTTCATTACAGCTTAGTCCTCTAGAGCTAGGGCAAGATCATTTCCTCTTCCACTTGCCAACCTTTTGCATATTTGAAGAGAGCTAACCAGTCCTCCCAAAGTCTTCCTTATTCCATTTTTTTCAATGTTTAATCGTGTAAAGTACCTGATTAAGAGAGAACTAAAACTCTGGAAACTACTTTTAAGAGTTATCTGACATAGTCCCCCTTCTTGAAGCAAGGCTAGATCTAAGTCATCCAAGACAGATGGTAAAACTATGTAAATCTGTGCTCAATATAACTTTTTGCACTTTTTTTCCTGGCCACTGCCCAGAATTATACCCTCCTTTCCCCCATACGCAGCTCTATTTCCGAATTATAAAGTGGAAAAAGAAGGCTAATTGGAATTCATCTATGGCATAGCAATTTGCAGTAAAATATTAAAATTCATTTTTATGGGATTTTCAATTTTAGGGTTTGGCAATGATGAAAAGCACCCAGATCCCAGGAAAAAAGAAATGTGATTGCTGTCTAATTCTGTGATCTTTCTAAGAGTAGAAAATGTGTCTTTTTCTTTTGAAAAAACTGTCCAAATTTGAAGAACTCAAAATTAACATGAAACTACTTCTTTCATAAGTGTTGGCATTATCAGCTTTCAAAAACATGAACTACTCTCCATCATTATGTACAAATTTACAGCATTATGTAAATGTCATCTATCCATCTCTAAGCCTTTTACAACGAATTCATCTTTTATTCATCTTGTGGTTGCGTGTTGGGCATTTTGTGCCATGTCCAAGACAGTCATTTTGGAGAAGGACATCTTAAGAATTTTGCTTCCTTGGCTTTCTGTTAAGGTCTTGTAAAATTGTTGGACTTATCTCACATAACTGCCAAGTGTCCTTATCGTTAACTTTTCCAAGTACGTGTATCATAGGCTTATTCTAACATCCCTCTTCTTTTTAAAAATAGATAAACTGTTGGGTTTTGAGTAAGCTCAACCCTTAGTGGGATTGTGAAGAATGTACCAAGGTCTGCCCATTCTCCCTGGGAAGTGATGGCCCCTTTCTCTGTCATTGTACATCAGGTGCCTTCTTACTCTCTCCCTACTCACCTTTTCTTACTAAATTATCTTGCATGAATCATTTACACCTTAGACATACTAAAAGGAAAAAAAAAGAGAGACATTTTTACTTGATGTGAATTGAAAGGTCTTGTCCCCTGCCAAATGTATTTTAAAAATCAACCAAAAGATATGGGAGATATTTGGAGGCAGGAGTGCTCTTCCCCTGCCCTTGAAATCACCTGTGATTACTCAGCCACCTACACAGAAGGCAGGTCCTGTTTTGAAACCTCTAGGGACATTAGAAACCTCTAAAGTTGTTCACAAAACCAATGCTAGCCTGACCGCATCAGGATTATGGGAGTGTTTACAAAATCCAAATCCCTGGATGCACCACTGGAGATTCTCATTCCGTAGGTCTGGGGAAGGGATGGAGGGAGGGAGAGAAGAAGAAAAGAAAGTGAACAAATAATCGTGATATACTCCAGGTCCAATTTTTACTAATAATATATGGGTCAATTTTATGAGATTTCCTCCTCCAAAGCCTGCTCTGAAAGTTCATCTGCTCACATAAAAGGCTGTGCAGAAAGCCAGAAGTCTCCTTGCTGTAACAGGCATGGCTGTCTGGGGGTAGGGGAAGGTAAGGATGAAAGAGGGGTATAATCATCCTGCTTCATAGAAAGCAAAGTACAGTGTGTCCTTAAGTCTGTTATCGTTACAAGTCCAGTGGTTTCATATTTACAACCTAGAATTCACAAAATTAACATAACATTTAATTAAGACCCTGAGCATAGTTTTTAATCTTCATTCTCTCCCAGATGGACATTTGTTGAGGTTTCTCTGGAGCCTCATATCAGATGGATTAGTTACAGTGCTTTTGTTCTAGTCTTACCCAGATACTCTCAGAAAATGGAGCAATATTTAGAGACTTGTAAAAAGTTTTTCAATGGAGATCAAGGAAACTCTTCACTGTAACAGAGCTGAGGTTTCAGGCCTTGTGCTCTTCAGTCCCTTTCTGCTCAGTTTCTGTCCTGCCTGACAGTCCCATCCAGGTGTATGTAGAGATATCCAACTAAAACCTCCTAATTAGAGACCTGCTGTGATCCAAGGTCTATTTGTGTGTGTAAAGTACATGCTACCTTGTCTCCGACCCTGCAGAGAATGTTCCCCCGTACTGATGATTAAAATGCCTTTATATTCACAAATGTACCCTGTGGGTAAGCTTCATCATTACCTCCTCCTCCTCGCCCACCTCTTCCCTTGGTGCTTTCCTCTTCACGCTTCTCTTTTTCTCTTCGCCCACTTGTGACTCCAGTGTGTCTTATTTTCCTGACATTCCCACAGTCTAATGTTGCCTCCTTGATCTTCCTCGACCTCTCGTCCCCCACCCCCACAAACATATCTCATATCACCATACAACTCACTTTTTTCCCTTGGCCTTCCAGACTCTCCAAAAGGAAGCACTCTCACAGCTGGATGTCTGGCTGTTCTCTAACCTCCAGTTTTCCCCGCAAACATCTCACACAGGATCCTGTTGTAACAATTTTGTTCTGTGTAATTTAGTTGTACTGCATTTTCTTAGGAAAGAAAGCTCAAAAATCCATTATTCTACCTTATTTCCTTTCTTTTTCTCCCACTTCTTTCATTAAATCAAAATGCATTTTAGAGCTTCATTTTCTAATATTGCAAACATAGAGACAAAAAAACAACACAAAAAAATGGACTAAGTTTTTTCCCGTCCTCTGAAAAGAACCCAGAGCTGATAGAGTGAGAGATTCAGTCCAATTTAAGCTCTATTGAAAGTACAGTGTAGGCTTGTGGTGTTCTAAAAATAACAGCCACATTTCCCAAAGCTGTCCGTGGTTTATACGGAGGACCCCAATTAAACTCAAAACAGCTGAAGGAATAAACCTGTCAAAGAAAATGCATTTATAGTGTACCAGGCAGGTTAGACTATAGAATAAGTCAAATTCTAATTTTCTTAAAGTCATTGAGCTTCCGTGTTTTGGTGAAATCAAGTTCTAAATAATAAAACCATTTGATTTTACACATTCTTACAAATAAGCTTTTTATTTTACCAGTGCTTGGTAGCAATTTTTTGATGAGATCACACATTTAGGGCAATCGAACGTAAATAAAATCTCATCACTCTAACCCTGAAAGTATGAATCTGCCCTTTCTATCACCTCTTCTTTGATAACTAATACATGGACCTCAACTCCCTATGTAAGCCTTTGTTTCTATGTTTCAAAATATTATATTAGGACCCAGGTCAAAAATGGTGTGCTAAATTTCCAAACCCTAATCCCCTGGTATGTCTAGGTTAAAGTGTGGGAGATGACAATGGTGATCACACAGTGACTCTTGATTTTCATGAGCAGGTTTATACTCTGATCTAGCAAAAGTAGGTGGGCACAAATAATGGAGAAGAAAACTGGTGGCAGTGACAGGCCAACCTGTCAATGAAATTCAGCTAAGGCCAACATTTGCCTTAGCAGGCTGGGTGTTCCTATTTAATGAAATGTCCTGATTTGACATATTGATTTCCAAATTAGTAACCAGTCTTTTGATAAAACTCTCCCTTTCTCTAGTTCTGGTTTAAGGAGTTAAGAAATTCTTTTGCCCCTCAGCACAGATTAGATAAGAAAACTGTCTTTAAACTAACAGGACAAGTTCTCCGAGTGATGTCCTACACAATAGAGTACTTGAATCATTCTTAGACTTCTGAGCACGAGTCCTAGCTTTAATATTAAGCATTCACACAAGAACTTTCCCCTTCCCTTCCAACACAATCACTTCTTCCTCCATTTGCTTCCCCAGGTTTATCACCCAAGAATATTGGCAATGAAGAGCTGGAAGTATTAACATCAGATAGTTTTATTCCCTATATGTGCTAGCACGATGCCATCGAGGCTGTCCCCATTTGCATGCCATCTTTTAAACCAACACTATTCTTTCAGGAAAGGATGATGGACAACCTTCTATATCTGGTCTTGGATCTGTTTTAAGAGCAGATTTTCCAAAATGACCTCAGAGATGAGGTTGCCAATTCTTCCTATCCGTTAGTATTTGTGTTCAGTGTTCTGAAAAAAAAACGTTCTTTTTGCCAATTAGTTCACACTCATTTGGACACATACCAGACAAGGAGAAAGAAGTCTTCTAATCCACTAGAACTGAAGGACTGAAAAAATAGAAATGCAATATCAAGTTGTAAATATTTCGGAACTCACTGCTCAAATTATTTCTAAGTATTCACCATAGCAGTTTTCCCCAACATATTCAGTAGGCAGACAGCACAGTCAGTGACACCTGGCCCTCTCTGTTCATTCACATCATTTCATTAATTTGTTTCATCTAACTGAGCTTATCTCTTTCATTTTTCTTCTATTAGACTACTGAGCTTTTTCTGGCATTTATCTAGCTTCTAAACAATCAGCATTAATCCTTCATCCATTCAATCACCTTACTGGGTACTGGGACGACATCTCTGCCTTCAACTTCCTTTTGTAACACACATTATTCTCGCGGTTTAAAATTGTGAAATATTCCTGATATGCACATTTAGCCTGAGGTAGATGAATGCACTTCTATAAAATGAAACAACAGGGTGTGACAGTTCTTCAAAAAAACTAAAGTCCTTTGAACCTAGCTTTCCTAGGAGTCTACTAACCCCTCATTCATATCTTTTGAATATTCTATATAAAACACAGTGCATTGCTGATATAATCTCTGGATTGTTTTATTCTCTAATGAACAAAAACTGAAACTAAAGGAGGATAGACTATCCCACAGGAGTGATATTTGAGAACACAGTTAACATTTTAATTTCTTTCTGAGCACCGACAAGTTGCCTGTATATGGGGTAAGTGGTTTTTAATTCATTCGCTAATTCAAAATGGTATTAAGCCCCAATCTGAGCCAAGTACTGTACTAGGTACTGAGGTATACAGTTGTTAAAAATTAAAGACAACCCTTCACTCAATTAGCACCGAAGCTAGTGCACAGAGACAAGAAAATAATTACAATATCGCATGTTGTTACAAGTTATGAATAAGCTAAGGACCAGGTGCTAGTTTGGGGGTTGAGTAAAGGCCTCCTGAGGACTGAAGGAGTAGGAGTAAGGCAGGTAAGAAAGAGAGAATGGTATTCCAGGCAAAAGAAAACAGTATATGCAAAGGCACAGACGCTGGAAAATAAACTATAGGTGTGGGAGTGGCTAAATTTTAGAAACACCTCCAACCTCCGGGATGTTTAAGATTGCAAATAGTGTGCTTGCCTCAGGTTTCCCAAATAATTTATTTGTGATATGGACCAGTGTTAGAATAATGTATAACAAAACAGTATATCAAACAGGCTTTCTACTGTCTGTATGTAAGGATTACTTTAAACTTCATGCCCTTTACTCTCAAGTGGTTCTTGTTTGTAGATATTTGATGGGAATAGACAAGAAGGTTTTTTATCTGATAAACTAGTTTCAAATTATCAATATGGGGGAGAAAAGATACATACTTTAGGAATATTATTCAGTTAAGACCATTGTCTTAGACCTGTGGTTGTCAAACTTGAGAGTACATCAGAATCCCCTGGAGGCCTTGTTAAAATACAGACTGCTGGCTTTTGATTCAGCAGGTCTGGGTAGGGGCTGAGAATTTGCATTTCTAACAAGTTCCCAGGTGATGCTGATACTGCTGATCGGGCACCAAACTTGGATAAACACTGGTCTGCAGACTTCTTTGAAGACATTGCATTCACAGGACTGAAAATATCAAATCACATGAATTCTTATGTGTTAACCATAAATCAGAGTCTAATGCTCCCAAAATAACAGATTGCACCCAAGATGTTTTCTAACTGAAGCCTAGGGACCTTAAATCTTATTCACTCCCCAGGCCCTTGCCTCCTTAGCTTTGTCCTCTGGGCTTCGAAAAGTAATGTGACTTAAATAATTTATTTCCATACTGAAAGCCTTGTTTTTGACAAGCGCACTCTCTCCTGTACTCTGGTGCTTTCTGAAATATTCTGTTATGTAAGGAACAAATTACTCCCAAATTTAAGCAGATGTCAACAGCTATTACCCTTGTGAAAGCTGCTACTGAAAGTGTGGCGAGTGATCTTCAATGCTTTCTCTTTCTGGTTAAGGGGAAATCAGGCAAAATAAATGTCAGTCTGAGGGTCCAGATACTTGCAGTTGAATTTAAATAATGAAATAAAATGTCAATGCTTTTAGGGAACATTTGTCTTAAAAAAAAAAAAAGGCTTTCTTTGCTTCCCAAAACATATATGGCATTTTGGCGAAATGAGCTTTTGCTAATATATCCACTGAGCACATTCACAGAAACCTTTAAGCAAACCAAGCCTCAGAGTAGCCTCAGGTTTTTTAAATGAGAAAATGGCTGTGGTTAAACAAAACATAAGCAGCAAACCTTCATTTTCACCCAGAAGAGCCTCTTCCCCACTTGCCTTGTTTTGAAAAACCCTGCTGGCTGAGGGAGCCTCTGGTACAATGACTCCGCAGTTATTTTAAGTATCCGTGTGGGAGGGATGGGGGATGGGATGGACACAGGGTTGATAAATTCTCTTACCCATCTCTGGAGGAGAGGAACTCTGGGCACGATGCTGCCTTTTTTCCCCACAGAAAAGTGAAATCAATTAGGTTTGGCCTAGGGAAAAGGGTAGGGGGAGGGAAGGAAAAGGAAAAAGAGAACATTAAATTGAAAATATTTCCCTTTGTCCATAATTTTTGAAACAAAACCACACAGCAAGCAATAGGGTATTAAAAAAAAATTTTTAGTAAATATATCACCATTTATTCATCTCTTTTCTGTTTCGGTTCTCTTGATAAATTGAGCTGAAATATCAGCATAGCTCTTATCATCTGTGTGCAATTGGGGCTGTCAGAGGCATGATCAAGAGCAACCTAAGGGGGGCGGAGTTAGAAGCAACAGATTTCACTCTGAGCAACATTTTCTTTCTTTCTTTCTTTCTTTATATTTCGGGCTAGACATCCCCCTCTTTGCTTAAATAAAGTTGCCATCATAAAGTGTGTTCATTTTTTTTTTGCTTGTTTAAGTGAAATAACCAGAACTGCATCCTTATTTACATTTAACATTAAGAATAAAATAGTAATCTTAAATTTTAATTCCATACTCATCTTTTTTGAAATTTTAATGTTTTTCTTTTATTTTTAAAGAACAATATAAGAATATTTAACTATTAATCTTCATCAGCCCTAACAAAAAGACTTTATTTCCAAATGTGAGAAAAGCTTGGAAGAGGCTGTGGTTAGGGAAGAGGGAATGGAGATAAGCATTTGTGATTAATTATCACAAGTGAAAGAATGAAACTTTTTTACTCCGAAAAAAGTCAAGGAGACGTCTTTAATCTTCCCTCAAAAGTCATTTAATTCAAACTAATAATAATCTTACCACTTTTTTCACATTTATATGTCCACTTTATTTTTTTCTTTTTTTTTGAACAGGCCCCTAAATTTGCTGTTCAGAAATATAGTCTATGATGATTGCACCCTAAAGTCATGTTTAAACTTTAAATCATTACTATGAGTATCCAATTTTGTTTTGTTTTCTTTTTTGTCTTATACTTTCTATTCATTTCCTAAGTTACTTAGGTAAATTTTCCCCCACTCCCTTCAATGAAGTTATGTCATACATCTGTAACGCCGATTCTTTCTTTTTTTAAATTTTGAAATAAATTTATACCACCTTCACCCATTTCTCCCACCCCTCACCCCCTACCTCTGCCAACTACCAATCTGTTCTCTGTATCTATGAGCTTGGTTGGTTGTTTTTTTTTTTAGATTCTACATATAAGAGAGATCATACGGTATTTGTCTTTCTCTGTTTGTCTTACTTCATTTAGCATAATGCCCTCCAAGTGCATCCGTGTTGTCACAAATGGCAGGATTTCCTTCATTTATAACTGAATAATGTTGCCTTTATATATATAATTTCTTTATCCATTCATCCATTGATGGACACTTAGGTTGTTTCCATATCTTAGCTATTATAAATAATGCTGCCATGAACATGGGGGTGAATATATCTTTTCGAGTTAGTGTTTTTTGCTTTCTTTGGATAAATACCCAAAAGTGGAATTGCTGGATCATACGGTAGTTCTATTTTTAATTTTTAACAGGAACTTCCATACTGTTTTCCATAGTGGCTGCACCAATTTATAGTCCCACCAACAGTGCACAAGGGTTCCCTTTTCTCCACATCCTTGCCAACACTTATCTCTTTTTTATAATAGCCATTCTAACAGGTGTGAGGTGATAGCTCGTTGTTTTGCTTTGCATTTCCCTGATGATTGATGATGCTGAGCATCTTTTCATGTACCTGTTGGCCATCTGTATCTTTTTCATAAAAATGTCTATTCAGATCTTCTGCCCATTTTTAAATTGGACTATTTTTTTCCTATTGAGTTTTATGAGTTCTTTATATCTTTTGGATATTAGCCCCTTATAAGATATATGATTTGCAAATGTTTTCTCCCATTCAGTGGGTTGCCTTTTCATTTTGTTGATGGTTTCCTTTGCTGTGCAGAAGCTTTTGAGTATGGTGTAGTCCCACTTGTTTATTTTTGCTTTTGTTATTTTTGCTTTTGGTGTCAGATTCAAAAATTCATTGCTAAGACCTATGTCAAGGAGTTGCCGCCTATGTTTTCTTCTCGGGGTTTTACGGCTTCAGGGCTTACATTCAAGTATTTAATCCATTTTGAGTTCATTTTGTGTATGGTGTAAGATAGTGATCAAGTTTCATTCTTTTGCATGTGGCTATCCAGTTTTCCCAGCACTATTTATTGAAGAGACTGTCCTTTCCCCGTTGTATATTCTTGGCTCCTTTCTTGTAAATTAAATGACCATGTATGCGTGGGTTTATTGCTAGGCTCTCTATTCTGTTCCATTGATGTATGTGTCTGTTATGCCAATACATACTGTTTTATTTACTATAGCTTTGTAATATAGTTTGAAGTCAGGGAGCATGATGCCTCCAGCTTTGTTCTTCTTTCTCAAGATTGCTTTGGCTATTTGGGTTTTTTGCAATTCCATACAAATTTTAGGATTATTTGTTCTACTTCTTTGAATAATGCCATTGGAATTTTGATAGGGATTGCATTGAATCTGTACATTGCTTTGAGTAGTGTGGACATTTTAACAATATTGATTCTTCCATTCAATGAGCATGGAATATGTTTCCATTTATTTGTGTCTTCTTCAATTTCTTTCATTCATGTCTTGTAGTTTTCAATATATAGGTCTTTCACCTCCTTGGTTAAGTTTATTCCTAGATATTTTATTCTTTTTGATGCAATTATAAGTGGGGTTGTTTTCTTTATTTTTCTCTCTGATAGTTTATTATTATATAGAAATGGAACAGATTTTTGTGTATTGATTTTTTATCCTGCAAATTTATTGAATTCACTTATTAGTTCTAACAATTTTTTGATGGAGTCTTTAGGGTTTTTTATATATAGTATCATGTCATCTGCAAATAGTGAAAGTTTTACTTCTTCCTTTCTAAATGGATGCCTTTTATTTCTTTTTCTTGCCTAACTGCTCTGGCTAGGACTTCCGATACTATGTTGAATAGAAGTGGTGAGAGAAGGCGTCCTTGTCTTGTTCCTGATATTAGAGGAAAGGATTTCAGCTTTTCACTGATGAGTATGATGTAGCTGTGGGCTTGTCATATATGGCCTTTATTATGTTGAGGTACATTCCCTCTGTACCCACTTTTTGAGAGTTTTTATAGTAAATGGATGTTGAATTTTGTCAAATGCTTTTTATTCATCTATTGAGATGATCATATGATTTTATCCTTCATTTTGTTAATGTGGTGTATTACATTGACTGACTTGTGGATATTGAACCATACTTGCATCCCTGGGATAAATCCTACTTGATCATGGTGTGTGATCCTTTTGATGTATTGTCGAATTCAGTTTGCTAGTATTTTGTTGAGGATTTTTGCATCTATGTGCATCAGGGACATTAGCTTGTTATTTTCTTGTCGTGTCCTTGTCTGGTTTTGGTACAGAGTAATGCTGGCCTCATAAAATGAGTTTGGAAGAGTTTGAGAAGGATTAGTGTTAATTCTTTTTTGAATGTTTGGTAGAATTTACCAGAGAAGCTGTCTGGTCCTGGACTTTTGTTTGTTGGGAGGTTTTTGAGTACTGATTCAACCTCCTTACTAGTAATTGGTCTGTTTCAGATTTTCTATTTTATCATAATTCAGTCTTGGTAGGTTGTATGTTTCTAGGAATTTATCCATTTCTTCTAGGTTGTCCAATTTGTTGGCATATAATTGTTCATAGAAGTCTCTTATGTTCATAGTAGCCTCTTAACTCTTTTTTTTTTTTTACCTAGAAAACACTATATATACTATTTGTGGATCTCTTGGTGAGGCAATTTCTTCCAGGAAACTTGCCCATGTCAGAGCTTCCCTGTATCTAGCCACTTGCATAGGGTCTCTGCTCTTCCTTACTGCCCACCCCGCTATACCAGGTCAGGAGTTATGAGCCCTGACCTTCTCTCCGAAGCCCCTCCCAGGACATCAGATTAGAGAGAGCAGGAAGAAACAAAAACAAGTGAAATAGCCACCTTCTCAAATGTCAGGACCCTGACATTCAAATCATGTAATTTAAATGTAGTCTCATAAGTTTTAGACCCAAGTCATAACACCTAAATAATTCCGTAATACCGTAAATACCATAATACTTAAAGAAAATATCTCTGACAACAGAAAAGACATTTGTCAAATGCATAAGCATCAAAAATAAATGAAGCAGGGCTGGCCCCATGGCTGAGTGATTAAGTTCACACGCTCCACTTCGGCAGCCCAGGGTTTTGCCGGTTTGGATCCTGGGTGCGGACATGGTACCGCTCATCAAGCCATGCTGAGATGGCATCCCACATGCCACAACTAGAAGGACCCACAAACAACATATACAACTATGTACTGGGGGGCTTTGGGGAGAAAAATGAAAATAAAATCTTTAAAAAAATAAAGAAACAAAAATAAAGAAATAAATGAAGCATAAGTGGATTAGTGTGAGTATTCACGCTATAGGGTTTGAGAGAATCTAATCCAAATAATTATTTCTGTTTTTTAATATACTGCAAATTATCCATAACTGATGGCTTTGTAGAATAAATTCCATTGCTATTAAACCATTAAACCACAATGATAACTATTGTATTTTATAAATTCTAAGGAGTAGGGTTTTTTATATGTTTACATCCAACATTACCCTGATACCAAAACCAGGATGCATCTTAGAGTCAATGGTGTATCATGGTTTTATTGGCAATTTTTAAATTTTTCAGTAGCACATAAAACAATGTAGCTTATATTCAGTGGTGTCTTTGATTTGGTGATATGTGTAATTATCTACAATAGGAAATAACTTAGGAAGCACAAAGCATTTAAACTAACAAATCATATTTTGAGTGACTTCCTAAGTACAAGGCATTGGGTTTAGGTGATGGGGAGACAAAGATAAATAGAATGTATCCCTGATTTCAGTATAGTAAACAGTATAGTAAGGGAGAGTTACACATAAGCAACTAAATAAGTGCAAAATTTAGTGCTGTGGGAGCACAAAGGAGGGAGAAAGTCATCCTAATTAAGAGATCAGAGAAGAAGGCCCATGGAGGAGCTGAATTTTGAGATGAGTCTTGAAGGATGAGAAGGCTTCCATAAAGCACATTTGGTGCAGGTAGATATAGATGTAGAAGGTTGAAGTAGGATGTAGCCTGAAAAAGAGGAGAAGCAAATCCGTAGAGCATGGAAATTGCTCAAGAAATATCATAGAGTTGTGATATCACTAACTGAATAAGGAAACCAACTGGCAAGCCCAGTTTTGGCAAGGCTCGGGGTGAAGGTGAGAGTGGAATGCAGATTGGCTGGGGCATGTTAACTAGGCGCTATTTGTAGGACATTGTAGTGGGCATTTGCCATTTTTGAGTGCCCATCTCACACTGGGGAATTTTCCCAGTGTGTAAGTGTTGTTAGAAGGTGGAGCCCACTTCCCACTACAAAAGGAAAAAAGCCAAATATTTGCTTTCCTGCCTCTCTTGCTGCTAGGGTACAGTTGTGAGACTAGCTTTCGCCAAAAAGACATGCCTGTCATGGGGTTTGAATCTGAAGCTAGTGATGCAAAAATGCAAGGCCGAGGAGAATTCTTTTGGAGGTGATGGCAGTGGCAGGATGCAGTGTCCATTAGAAGCTGCAGTATCCAGCATTCAGCAGTGCTATCTTCACCATGCTGGTTCTGTTACGTGATTTTGGCCAGAATCCCAGCTATGAAACCTTACAATTTTGTCTGTTTTCCAACTCTCTCAGGAATGCTGGGAGATAGTATCTTTTCAATAGGTTGCATTTCTGCTTAAATCCCTAAGAGTTAGTTTCTGTGGTTTGAAAAGTAAGAACTCTGGGTGCTACAGATATATATCAGAAGATGTCTGACAAAAACTTGAAAATGAGCACACAGCACAGAAGGAAAGCTGGCCTAGAGAACTAAACAGGGGACTCATTTGACTACGACTGAAAATTAAAACTAAGAGAGAAAATACAGATACAGACAGAGAAAAGAGGGAGGAAGGGACTGTCATCGTTTTGGGCAGAGGATGGAGCAAGAACACTCAGCACATGTGAGAGAAAGAAAGGAGCAATCAGAGAGCCATAGAAAGCACATGTCCTGAGGCCCTACTATGTGCCAAGTATCTTGCATAAGCTAACATTTAATATTTACAAAAACTGAGGTAGGTATTGCTATCCTGACTTTACAGATGAGGAAAATGAGATGCATAGACATTAATTAAATAACTTTCTGAAAATCACATAAATAAAAAGTAGTGTGACCAGGATTCAAACTCAGATTTGTCTGATTCAAACATCACACTGCCTCCATGCCTCAAGCTTTAGGAAAGGACTTTGGCACAGAAGCCAAAGATAAAGCCTTAGCACAGGGGTTCTCAACTCTGGTTGCACGTTGGAAACATCTAGAGAGAGACGGAAACTGCTGATGCCTGGGTCCCACCTCCAGAGTTTTTGATGTAATTGGCCTGAGGTGCAGCATGGGGATTGGGACTTTTAAAAGCTTCCTAGGTGCTATTTCAGCAGAAAAGTGAAATGGCTTGAAGAGTGAGCGGGAAGTTAGGCTACAGAAGCAGCAAATGCTGAAATGAAGTATCAATAGGGAACAGTGCAGTGAGGGGGAATAGGCTTGAGGGACACAAGTTTCAAGTGGGTTGAAAAGTGAATTGGAAGTGGACACAGAGAAAGTAAGTGTAGACTATTCTTACAGGAATAACTATGTAGGTAAAGGGAGGTTGATACATAGGTAGCCACTCAAGAGGCTTGTAGGTTGAGAACATGCTTTGGAAGGATAAAGAGCAATGAGAACATCTGTAGGCTAAGAGAAAGGTGCCCATGGGAAATGAGAAGTGCAAATAAAAGGGAGAGGGTTGAGGTCCTGGAGGACATGGAGTCTGATATTCAAGAGGAGAGAAAGGTTACCTTTTGGAAAGGAAGAGGACACTTTTTCCTTTAATAAAGAAGGAAAAGACATTTTTGTGTTAGAGAGGCATGAAATAGGTGGGGGGAAAGCAATGGGGGGAGCTTGAGGAAAGTGAAAGGGTGGGATTGGAAAAATGAGTGTAAGGAATGGAATAAAAGAGTCAAAACAAAGGAATTAAATGGCATTCACCTGAGATCATATAAAAAGAATTTCAAGTGTAAGTAATCATTAGAGTTACATGACTTTCTCAAACAATATTTGGTAGTTTTGAGAAGGTGAGAAAATAAATAAGGGAGTTTATCCAGAGCTGGGTATTGCCCAGGCGGATTGGGTCAAGGGAGCAAGGAACCTTGGGGTGCTACTGAGATCACATACAGAGGTACATTTGAAATCTAAGCAAGACTGTTTACTTTGACATGAAATTTAGTATATTAAAATTTACATGAGCCTCCATCCCTGATTTGGCACATAAAATATGTGAAATCCATACATTCATTTTGAAATCCGAATGCATTCAATGACAGATAATGATGACTCTAATAGAGGAAGAAGTTGTGGTTTCAAATCAAAAAGTGATTAGAAGTGATCAGACTAGTGACCAGATCCCTAAATAATTAATTTAGTAATTCATCTTTCCTGCTTTCAGACAGGCCACATTTCAGGCACTTGTCAACACACATAAATTTAGATATAGATATAGATATAGATATAGATATAGATAAAAATCAGCCCAATAAATACAGGGTGCTAGTTCCATCAATTATGCCTTTTCTAATTCAATTGGGAAAGAAAGTTTCTCAAACATTGCTCCAGCTGATGTGTCTGTTCCCTTCTCCTAATTCAGATCTCTGAAGGCTCAAAATTCCCAATTGTTTCTCAAACCTTATTTAGCCACAAACCACTTCATAATAAGTTTTATTTGTGACACAATTTCTGAGAAATGTTCCTTTAGACAACCATGTCATTGAGCTCGGTACTTTCTGTTTTCTGAAATGCTCTCTTTCAACTCTGAAATTTGGCACAAAAGATCCCCTCTGCTCTCCCTCCACCCTCATCTTTCATCCCCCGCCCCCACCTCCTTCCTTTGGTCTTTGAGTTAGACAACTCCTTCAGAACTCCATTGAAGTAGTAGAGTAGCTTTTCTCTGGACATATGCTCCCATAACACTCTGATCCCACTTCCTATTTCATACCATGCATGCCAGTTCTAATTATTTGTCTAGAGTCTGTCTGCCCTGCTAAGCTATAAATTCTACCAGGCAAGGACCATGCCTGGCATGTCATAAGTATTCAATAAATATTTGTTGAGTATTTGAATGGGTAATTGTGACTGGAAAACGGATTGTATGGGAAAGAAACCAAGGCAGGAAGGCTCACTTAGGAAGCTATCATAATCAACAGATGGAGCAGACTCCACCTATATCCACTTCATTCTTTTACTATTTTCATGCACACTGGCCCCTAGTGTGCTTTCCCTCCCAACAACCAGCACCTGTATCTCTTAGTCTGATGACTTCCCTCAGGCTGCCAGAGCCCTCCCTTTGCCTGTTTCAACAGAAAGCAGGCAGGGCCAGGGAATTGACGTCCCTTAGGGGCAGCCCTTAAGTAATGACTGACAGGTACAAAACTATAGCTACTCCAGCTCCCTTGCCTTGTTCAAAAACAGGCAAAACCAAACACTGGATTGTTTAGGGATGTATAGGTGGCAAAATATAGAGAAAATCAAGGGGATGATTACCACAAAATTCAGGATAGTAGTTATCTCTGTGAGGAGGAGGAGGAGGATGTGATCAGAAGGAAGCATATAGAGGTTTCCAAGATACCACTAACATTCTATTTCTCGAGCTGGGTAATGGGTGTACGATGTTCATTTTACTATTTTTTGTTAAACTGTATATATGTTTAAAGAAGAAGAACAACAACAATGGTCCAGTAGGTTGAAGAGGAGATAGAGTAATAGGAAGAATTTTTCATACCAGAAGAGCATTGAGATGATTGTGGACAGAAGGCAAAGAACAAGAATAAGGGGTAAGGGAGAGAGGGTAAGTCTTGAGAGAAGTGAAGCAGACTGCACTAGCTTTGGGAAAATGCCAGACTGTATGACCCAGCAATCCCATTCCTAGGTAGAATCCAACAGAAATGAATACATCTGTTCACCAAAAGATGTGTACAAGAAAGCTTAGGAATGGAGTTCTGACACATGCTTCCACATGGACAAACCCTTAAAACATTGTGCTAAGTGAAAGAATCCAGTCACAAAAGGACAAATATTATATGATTCCACTTATCTGAGGTGCATAGAGTAGGCAAATTCATAGAGATAGAAAGTAGAATAGATGTTATAAGAGGCTGTGAGAAGGGAGGAATGGGGCATTATTGTTTAATAAGTACAAAAATTTCTGGAAATGGATAGTGGTGATGCTTGTGAGACATTGTGAAGATGCTTAACGCCAATGAAAATACATTTAAAAGTGGCTAAAATTATAAATTTTATATTTTACCACAATAAAAAATTAATTAAAAGAGGAAAAATAGTATGCTTAAAGCAGCACTAGTCTTAATATCCTCAACTAGAAATAACTCTAATGTCCATCATTAGCATTAGAGAAAAATATATTGGAGTATATTCATACAATGGAATACTATCCAGCTTTGAAAATGAGCAAACTAAAACTACACACAAGCACATAGATGACTCACTCCAACATAATGTTGAGTGAAAGATACCAGAGGCAAAAGAGAATGTACTGTATCAAAAGAGAACTGATTCCATTTACATAGTTTAAAAATAGATTAATCTGTGACAGGTGAGGGGAAGGTGTTTTAACTGGAAGGGAGCATGGAGGGGGCTTCTGTGGTGCAGGTAATGTAAGGCCTTTCTTCACTTTGTGAAAATTCATGCAACTGTACACTTATGGCCTTGTGATTGTGCATATTTCTGTATGTAATTATACTTTAATAAAAAGTTTACTAAAAAATAAAAGCAACAGTAGAGATACAGAAAATGTGGAAGAAATGTGGCATCTACATAGCTATTCCTGAATTCTAATTATAGTGTACTGTTTCAGAATCTGAAATTGCTAATCATTGAAAATATGTTAAAACTATTCTTTTCTTATTCCTTAGTTCTCCTTGAAATTTTTAGCATTTCCCTAAAGATAATTTATTTGAACTTAAGTTTCCTCAATATTTCAACTACATTTTTCACTTTTTATTTTCAGTAATCTAAAAATATGTTAAAATTTAGCCAATTTCATACTATGTTCTATGAGGATAAATGGATAATAAAATATTTTATATAAAAAGTACAAATCAATCTTTTTGATATTGCTTTGAAAATAGTTTTTAATTGGCAAGAAAGATCTGCTAATTGCTAGTTAGGGTGTGATATGTGGCATTAAATGATTACAATTCTCATTATGTAATATTATTAAACTATTATAAAAACAGTTGGGGTTGAAAGGAATCTTGTAGTCATCTAGTCCAACCCTCAAACTAGATACGAAAGTCTTCTCTCCAACAGCTTATGGTTCTCTGCCTGAATACTTCCAGAGGCCCTTGCCCAAGGTTTCCAAATCCATGTTGAATCACTGTTATTGTTATAAAGTTCTTCCTTAGATGAACTAAAATCAGCCTTCTTGCAACTTCCACCATTGATTACAACTCTACCCTCCAAAACATTGCATAATAAATTAAATTGTTTTTCTATATGATATAATAGTAGAAAACAGTGTTTAGAAAAATAGCCATGGGTTCAAGTCCTACCTCTCTCTCTTACTACTTGACCTTATTTTTCTCATAAACAAAATGGAGTGAAAGATCATCTTGCTGAGTTGTTGAGACAATTACAGATATTATAAATTAAGCACCAGGAACAAATCCAGTTCCAGTTTCTCATACTAGAAACTCAATAACTTGTACCTTTAAAAAAATTATATGTGAAGATAATATATTTCCCTGTTGTCATCTCTTCTCCAGTCTGAACCTCCCAATTACTTTACTCTTTACACGACATGCTCTCTAGACCTTTAACAGTTCTGGATCCTGTCTTTTTGATACATGCCACTTAGTTACCATGTTACACTAAACAGAATATATTACACCAAATACAATCTGACTACTCACTGGACTATTACTTCAGTCTAGATCAGTGCTGTCCAATAGAACTTTCTGTGATGAAAGAAATGTTCTATATCTGTGCTGTTGAATATAGTAGCCACTAATCACATGTGGCTATTGAGCATGTGAAATGTGGCTGGTGTTTCTGAAGAACTGAATGTTTAATTTAACTTATTTTAATTTAAATTTAATTAGCCACATGAGGCTAGTGGCTACCATATTGGACAGCGTAGGTCTAGACATTATACTGCCATTAATGCAACCTAAACTTGGATGACTGTCTTAGAGTCCATTTCATACTTTAGAGCCTGTAGTCATCTATTTCAGTTTTTACTTTATAAAAACTAGTTTTTATTTCATAGCGACTACTATTAATATTGATCCAGTTTTCCTTCACCCTGTAATTATGGAATCTGTTTTCTTAATCACATTGGAACATAACTTTAGGGAACCTCAATTTCCTCTTCTATATAATAATAAGATTGCTTGTACTATGTACCTCACGTAGTTGACTTAGAGAGTTAATTGTCTGTGAAAAAGTTTGGAATGCCATAAAGTGCTTTACAAAGTCACAATTTCAGCATCACTACTATTGCTAAATGTTATCTTTCAGACTACCAAGATATTTATTAATCTGGATGCTATCTTTTAGTTGATTAGGTTTTGACTACTCCACAACATGTAAAAGTCCTGGGTCCATTATGGCTCCCCACAGCTCTTCAGATGAAATCCAGCCTCCTAAGTTGGCCTCATAAAGCTTACTTACATCAGTATTTCAGCTCTTGCTCCTACTCTCTCCATGCTTCAGCTACATTGAGCTATATGCCCTCTCTTGCCACTAGGTTTTCACACATGCTTTCCCACCCTCTGGAACTCTGTGCTCCCTACACCCTCCTCACCTGGGAGAGTAATGTAGTTCCTCTACTCTTGGGGAACTGGCTCAGGGGCTATGTTAGTTTGCTAGGGCTGCTATAACAAAGTACCACAGTCCTGGTGACTTAAACAACAGAAAGTTATTTTCACAATTTTTGAGGCTAGAAGTCTGAGATCAAGGTGTCAGCAAGGTTGGTTTCTTCTAAGATCTCTCTCCTTAGCTTGTAGATGGCCATCTTCTTCTGGTATTTTCACATGGTCTTCCCTCTGTTTGTGTCTGTGTCCAAATTTCTTCTTCTTATAAGGACACCAGTCATATTGGATTAGGGCACACCCATGTGATTTCGTTTTACCTTAATTACCTCTTTAAAGGTCCTATCTCCGAATATAGTCACTTTCCGAGGTACTGGAGATTAGAACATCAACATATGAATTTGAGGGAGACACAACTCAGACCATAACAGGAGCTTTTATATCTACCCCAAGCAACTAGAAATTTGAGATCAGATCTGTACTGGCCAGTAGAGATCTGTGGATAAAATTCAGGGGTTTTGTGAATATACATGGGAGAAAAATCTTTATTTTCACAAACATCTAAGTGAAATTTAGTATTTCCTTCAAATATGAATGTAGGCAACAAACCACACTAGCATTAGTTGTATCTGTGACTTTGTCACCAATAGAAAGCACAGATATTTTCATATCACATTACAATTGTTGCAGATATCTCAAACATTGTTTATGTTCAGCACTACATTGAAATTATGACAGTTTGCAGACTCTCTATTGGATCCGGGTTTTTAACACATTAATAAAGAAACACTATCTCACTATATCACAGATTGTTTCATAAGTATTTTGATAACTATATTTCAGTATAATTGGTTTCCTTTACAATCCTACATAATTTATTTTACACATTTAAAAACATTATTCTGAGAAGGAGATTTGTAGTCTTCATCATATTTCAGAGGGGCTCATGACACAAAAAAGGATTGAGAACCCCTGACTGATGGACCTGACCACAGATGGCAGCCCAGTCAGAGGTGAAACTAAGCCAGTTTATCCAAGGTAAGATAGGTAACCCATCATGTTGGGTTTAAAGTCTTTAATACAATGTCTAATTTATTTATAATTTGAGATAAGGGGTCCCATTATGTATATTGTGCCTCCCAAAACTTATAAACACTAAGATCCATTTTCTTTTATATCAGTTCAGTCTGGCTTCAACTGTGCCCTCTCTATCAGGTCCTCTATTTGGACAGTGCCTCCCTTCTGCCCACCTTGCTGTCAAGGTCCCAGGACCTGATTTTTCTGAAGAAAATGATTTATTCTGTTGCCTGAGAGAGGGAGAGTACTGAGAGTAGTGGGTGGGGGCCCTTATAGATTTGGCATTACCAGTTTCACAGCCCACACTCTAGCAATATTTTGCTGTCTCTGCCCCAACCTTGAAGTTTCTAACCACCTTCTCCTACCCCAGAACCCCTGGCAGCTGTATTTATGCTCTTAGTGTCCTACTATCTGTGGAGCAGGGTGGATCCAGGTTTTGTGGAGCCCTGAATCTTATACACTTTAGAGGCTCTCTTTAAGAAAAAGGTTAGAAAACTACAAATACAAAATTAGGTGCAGGGCCTTAGAAAGGACCTATGCAACTGAGGGGCACTGAAGCCTAAGTTCTTTTCAGTACACTTCCCTTTGCAATAGGGACCGTGGTACAATAGAAAGAATAACAGAAAGAGTATTATATTTTGAGTTGGATTCTGAGCCCATAATATATTACTTGCCAGCCTAGAATCCTTCCACGGTCAGAAAGGCTAGGGGAAATGGAGGACCCCAGCAACCTAGGAGCATGGGGACCCAAGTATCTCCACAAGAACACCATCCTTAGAAGTTTTGTTTGAGAATCTGCTATGACAATTGATGTGAAGGGACTTAATAAACTGAAGGGTGCTAATAAAGTGTGAATTGTGGTTTTATTACATTCTAAGAAGTCTTCTTACAGAGAGGTCTCTCTTTGAAGCTCCTTGGCCACCAGGCAAGACCTCAGAGAAGATGGTGGTGGAAACTGTGGGCACTGTCATTCCCCCTAGTGGCTGGACCATGATGAGAGTCAAAGTCACTACTCCTTCTACTCTTTTCTTCTTGCATCCAGAATGGTTTCTATACTAACCAAATTTTAATTAAAAGGAAGTAGAGTAGTAAGATATAATTTTTCACCTATAAAATTAGCATATAGGTGGGAGTATTACAGCTTTCTTGGAAAGCAATTTGAGAGACTGTTAAGAACTTAAAAGATGAACATGGATACCTATCCTAAGGAAAAAATTAGACCAATGAATATTTTGACAATGTTATTTATCATTCTGAATAATTGGAAACCTAAATGTACAATGTCCAATACTGAGTGAATGAATAAATAAATTATAGTATACTAAAAAAATGATAGTGTATTCAGATAAGGGGCTAATATGCATTCATTAAAACATTGCTTTAAAATATTCCTCTAAATGAATATGTTTATGATATAATGTTATAAAAAAATTATCTGGAGTATAATCTCAAGGTTGAAAGAAAATATGGTAAAAGGTTAACACTGATTACCTGTAAGTATTGGCTTTTGAGTGATCATTACTTCCTTCCTTATTCTTTTACGTATTTTCCAAACTTTCCACAATAGACACCGCCATGATTATAATCAAGAAAAAATTAATTTTAAAAAAATGGAAGAACTTGATCTGAAAATGGAGATACCCATTGTTCATAAGAAGCTTGGTTTCAGATGTACTTTATTACCAATATCAGTTAACAAGACTAAGACTTTGCTGGCAAGTGCTTGGAATCAGGTTTGCTAGAGTTTAAAAAAGGCCTCTGTCTGAGGGCAGTAGACAGGAACAGCTTAGTTTTATAACACGGTAAAAGAATGGGCAAATGGAGCCTGATTCTAACAGCCTGTCTGCCTTTGAAATTGTGTGCTATTTGTGTAACTGCTCATGCTTGGTTGACAGATCAAGGGGCACCCTACAGATCCTCACGTGGCAAGAACTTAGATGGTAATTTCAGGCCACAACAGATGGGAACTGTGAGCGCAGAAGGTCACTCAAAACATTAGTTGCCTTATCTCTGTGGAGCTATGAAGAGAGGGAAGAAGTTACAGACCTGCCATAAGATAGTGCATTTGGTTCATTCCAGAACGCTCCTATCAGTATGCTCAAAGGGCAGAGCACATACAAGGGTAGACTTTCAATTAAGTCACTCACAAAAGATCATTGGGACCAAAGGCAGAGAATGACAGCTTGGCCAAAAGTTAAAAAAACACATTGAACTGGAGGTTTCCATTTAGGTATAATATCACAAGGCCCTACAAATACAAATGTAAATTGGAAAAAGCATGCTATACTGTTGTTCTACTTAGCAATTCAGGGCCTTAAATGATTCAGGATGCAATTTAAGTGAAAAAAGTTTAAAATATTGGTAGCATAATACTCAAATTGCTCAAATTTGCCACTGAAAATTTCTTTAGAGATGAATTTTCCTTTTTAGGACTGAGATGGTGGCAGCTTTTATAGGCAAAAAGAAAGAGTGTTTCAGTAGTGGAGTTAAAGTATGAAAAATGTTTTCCAGATCTTAATAAGATGATTGAGTCTATGAATAGGATACTTTTAAATGAGTAAAAAGTGATGAAGTCATGGGATATGAATTAAATTTAGAATACATGAAACCAATTGGGCTTTGAGTATCATGGTTCACATTTTTTTCCCCTGCCATTAGCTGAATTTAATGAAGAGCTTTGAAATTTTCATACCTCCATCATTCAAAAGGACTCTCAAAAATGCTTCATTAAAGAAGGGTAACACCATCATAGTTATGTAATTGGATAAAGGGGAGTAACAAGTGACATATAGAATTGAGAGAAAAGCAATTAAAAATAAATCATTTAAAAGTTTGTAGATGCTTGTTTTTAATGTAGGATAAATTTGAAGAAGGAGTTATTAAATAAAAATAGGCAAGGCTTTTATAACTAAGAATGTTTATCTATTGTATTTTTTTAAACTTCTTGTCTGATATCTTGACATCTGATATTTGATCTTCTAAATGGACTTTTCTTAACCGGTTCATAAACTATTTCTATCATAGGTGAATTGTCAGAGGTGTGAAAACTGTATAAATCAAGAAATGATCAAACTAAATGATTTTATGCTTAAGCAAATGAGACTCTTCTTAAGCCTTAATGCAACTATACAGAAAATCTTGACTGTGGATATACATTTAGGACTATATTCTACAAAGAATTTGAAAGTTGGAACTTCCAAACTGTATGGACCACTCCCTTGAAAGTAATTGTAAAGCACTTGTAGACTTGGCCTGGGCCTTCTTGATCACTCAAGCAGTTTAAGTGACACTACTTTTGAGTGTGACACCAATGCAGAGGCTGGGCTGTGTACCTATGCTGTGAAGTGGAGTGAGGAGATGGAGAATTTCTAAACACGTTCCTTCTTTTTAAGTGTCTGTTCAATGTAGTAAACATTTGTTTGGGTGCCTAACTATGAGTCAGACACTGGAAGACCATGGTGAATAAGACAGTCTTTATCCAAGTTGTTCATAGCTCATGTTGCCCTGCCTCAGCCCCAACCCAGATATGTAAGCAAAATGATGTCTCCTTTGCTAATCATTGCCTTACTTCTTTTTTTTTTTAAGATTTTATTTTTTCCTTTTTCTCCCCAAAGCCCCCCGGTACACAGTTGTATATTCTTCGTTGTGGGTCCTTCTAGTTGTGGCATGTGGGACGCTGCCTCAGCGTGGTTTGATGAGCAGTGCCATGTCCGCGCCCAGGATTCTAACCAACAAAACACTGGGCTGCCTGCAGCGCAGCGCGCGAACTTAACAACTCCGCCACGGGGCCAGCCCCTCATTGCCTTACTTCTTAATCCTCAACTTAATATGCCCCATGACTCAAACCCCTGGCCACAGATGATTAGACCACAGATGGACACATGGCCCAGGCTTGGCCAATCAGTCAAATTCTCTTCTGAGCATGGGAATTAAGACTCAAGAGTATTGAATTCAATTAGGGATGGTGGGCACTTGGACAGAAAGCACATGTAAAATCATAACTAGAGTCAGCATCTTGGTAATTAAGCCTTTAGAATCACGCCCAAAATTAATGACCTGACTTTGCTTCCCGCAAGGACATCCTTACTTCTCTCATCAGGCTACTCCCAAGAACAGCCAAGTTCATTTATATCTATGGGTTTTTTACTCATTTTTCTCCCATCACCTTCTTTCCACCTAAATCAAAATTTTCCCATCTTTCAAGAACAACCTCAAGTCCTACTTCTTGACCATTCTGGACAACTTATTTCTCAGAAACTCCAGTAGAAGTGGTAATGATAATTATAATAACAATGGCAATAATAATAGCCAGCCCTTATTGTGCATATACTATGTTTGAGGTACTGTTTTAAGCACTATATATACAAACATTACTTAATTTATAATAACCTTGCACAGCTGGTACAATTACTATCACCATTTATAGATGAGGAAACTGAGGCAGAGGAAGTGAAGTAATTTGTCCACTAAGAGATGAAGCAGTACCTAAAGGCTATACATGTTAGAGTTCATATACTGTCTCATCTGTACATGCAATATCTCCTTTAATCCTTACAGGAATCCTATTAAGTAGGTATTATTATCCTTGTGTTGAAGATGGGAAAACTTAAGCTCAGAGAAGTAAAGGACATTATTCAAAGTTACACAGAGAGTATGCAGCACTTCAATTAAAACCTAAACTGTATGCCTACAATGCCTTGATTCCTAAGCACTAGACCACTTGTAAGGTCCTGAGGATCAGGGCTACAGCTTATCCTTTTGGATACAGTGCCCAAAAAGAATTCAATAAACAAAAACTAAGATGCTCTAAAAACATTTGTTCTAATAAAAGGCCTAAAAAGAAATATTGGAATAAGTTAGCCAAAACAATAACTGATTTTTTTTGCTTATAATGAAAATGAAAATTATACCTTCCTCTGAAACCATAAAGCTCCTAAAACTTAATTAGCTCTGTGTTAATATTTTGATGCATCTCTGCACTTCTTAACCTAACTGCAAATTATTACATCAGCCATTCTGTCTGTGGCAAAATGAGGAAGGACAACACAACCCCCAAGGTTGCTTATCCTTGAAAGATTTTCAGCTTGATATTTTGCTGTTCGTCTCTTGGCTTATTTCAGCCAGGATAGAAAGAGAGGAATGATTATTGTGTGGGTGTTTTGCCTCATTTCCTTAGCAGTAGAACCATATTTCATCCACCTATCAAGGGTTGAGAAACCTCAGCTTAGAAAAGGAAGTAAACACAACCCATTTTCAATAGAAAGGAAACAGATCAAGTTATACCTGACATTCAAGGAGCCCAAGGGAGTCTAGTCTCCACCAATTAGAACAAAATTGAGTCTAGTTCTTTCTACAGCTATTCTAAAGGAAGGTTCAGGGGTGAAGTTTTCCGAACCTTCTGTTCTATTGATGAATGATAGGGAAGCCAATGTTGATGTCAAGGGATTAGTGGAAATAGGAATGAAGTATTGACTCTCAGAGTTAGAACAGAACTTGGCAGTCATTTATGTTTAAATATCTTCCACAATGTTCCCACCAACTGGTCATCGTCTATTCTTAAAAGCATTCCAGAGAATGCTTGGATTCCAGAGTTGATTCATTCCATCTTTGAGTGGCCCTCATCATATTGGAGTGAAACATTTCTTCCTCTCCAGTCTCTCCATAGTAATAAATTATTAATCTAAGGTTGCCATAACTAGGTTTTATTGTCATTATATTTATTACTGTTTTCTACTTATATAAAATAATATCACAGTGTGTATCTACTAACAAGATATTTGTCAAGCATTTCCCACACATAAAATTATGATAATAGGTACTGTTTATTGAGCCATTATTATAAGAGTTCATAAACATTAGTTATTTATTATTATTGAACACTTAGGGGATCTTTGAAGCATGATACTAGGCACATTACAGATACTAACTCATAAAATCCTCACAATCACATTTTGAGGTAGATGTCATGATCTCTGTATTGCAGATGAGAAAACAGAGGCTCAAAGAAATTGATAGTCTTGCTCAGAGTCATATAGCTAAGCGGTAGAGCTAGGTTTCTCTAGGTCCTAAGTTGGTGCTCAAAAGAACTAGTTTGTATCACTTCCCAAATCAAGATACTAGCTCTATGCAAACTCTATGTAAACACTTCTGTTTATTGGATCAGATAGGTCCACTCATAAGACTTTACATAGTATTGGATAAATTAGCTGCATGTGTGTTAGCTTGTCTATGTATGTCTGTTTAATGGTAGCCAAGTACTCAGAAGAAATAAAAACCTAACTTCACAAAAGCAGATATTTTGCTAACACTGCTAGAAATCATTGGGGAAGAGTGTCCCAAGTTCATGCCATATTGGCAGACAGGAAAATGTTACAACTTCTGTGGCTGTAGTAACTATCCTTTGTTTTGGCTCAAGTATACCCTGAATTGCTCTCTTCCACTTTCTCTTGGCCAAGGGGCAGAGAAGAACTGATTTCACATGAAGTCAATCAAATATATCCACCCAGAGTGGCATGTACCCTCAGCATTACAGAGAATAATATCTAAAGGTGAAAGAAAATAATAAAAAGCTCATGTTATGTCTGATATCACACAAACATACTTTGAATTATTTTGCTCGATTTTAAAACCCTATTAGGGGCCAGCCCAGTGGCGCAGCAGTTAAGTGCGCACATTCCGCTTTGGCGGCCCAGGGTTCGCCAGTTTGGATCCCAGGTGTGGACATGGCACTGCTTGGCAAGCCATGCTGTGGTAGGCATCCCACATATAAAGTAGAGGAAGATGGGCACGGATGTTAGCTCAGGGCCAGTCTTCCTCAGCAAAAAGAGGAGGATTGGCAGCAGATGTTAGCTCAGGGCTAATCTTCCTCAAAAAATAAAATTAAATTTAAAAACCCTATTAAATATGTACTGGATCATTTTGATGTTGCTTCAGGTATTCTTCCAGCCACTACTATAATAAGCTTGTCTCTACAGGAATCATATGTTTTAGTTGCCAATTCCACAAACCTCTCACCTGTGTCTTAAGTCATTTTTTTTAAAATGTGATTGCTTATTGTGTTACTGTACTGGACCTCATCTCTAAAGCTTAATTGTCTGCTGCAATTGTTTGCTTACAAATACATGTAGCCTACTGAAAATCTTACAAATTGAGGCAACTTCTTGGCAACAAAATTATTCTCCAAGAATCTTGTAGACACAGGAAGTCTGTCTTTTTTTTGTCTAGAGATTATAGGAAAATTCCACCAACAGTCTCTTTAGAGCTAAGAATTGAGAACAGTTTCCAAAAGTATGGTCCATCTCCATTGTCTAGTGTCTTAGTCACATCTCACATTCATGAGGAATCCCAGATTAGAAAGTTGCTGCTGAACCACTTCACACCCAGGATGATGGCTATAATAAAAAAAAAAACAGAGATCCAAGATGGCACCGTGAGTAGTCCTCTTTGTCTCTCCCACTTCGAGTCTACAATTATTTGGACACTCATCGCTTAACAAAGGATATCCAGACAGCATCTCAGGATGTCTGAGAGACCCAAGCGACTATACATTGGAAGGCGGATGGACTTCCCTCCAGGAGGATGTGGAGATAGGTGAAAACTCTCTGACCCCGACCGAACAGCCTAGTACCTGCAAGCAGCTTTCTTCCAACGGACGCCCCCAGAAGATCAACACACACCTAGGGCAGGAGCGAGCACACACCAGAGGAGCGACGGTGGAAACAGGTGACCAGAACCCTACCTAAACCCCCCGCAATTACTCCTAAATGCAGAAGGAAACTCTAGAGTTACACACCTGAGCCCGCTGGGAGAGTCTCACCCCGCCATTGGCGGGGAGATCCCGCCTGGTGTCCAAGGTGCCCAGAGGGTCCCAAAGAGAATCACAGAGGGTACAGCGGCCCCCTGGCTGTCACTGCCTGCACGGTGGGGCAAGGGATTGCTGGAGATCTCAGAGAGGACTGGGGCTGGGGGGAGCTCCAGAGGCCGGCTCCACAGCCTGGAGGGGAAGCTCCAGAGTTCTGCCCAGGCAGCAGACAAAACCCTCTGTCTGCTATTAGTGGAGGGGCTACGCCCAGCATCCACAACACCGGGAGGGTCCCGGAGAGGAGAATATCAGGCAGGGCAGCAGCTGACTAGCTACCACTGAAATCAGGATCTCTGGATATCCCCCAGACAGGGCAAAGGGCTCCACGAGTTCCTGGGGAACAGGACTGGGGCTGGGTGGAGTTCCAGCAACCCAGCTCTGTAGCCTGGGGGAAACCCTACAGGCTCACAGCAACCTCAGGGAAAGCTTCTGCACGGCACTAGTAGAGAGCACCCATCCAGCAGCCACAAGGCTGGAAGACCCCGGGACAAAAGTAGCATAGCTAGGTGAGCTAACCACAGACTGTAGAAGATGCCAATAGCTCTGCTGCGACCCATAGTGGACAAGTGAGATTTTGTGGGTGCCGACAGTGACGGAGCGGCAAATATAAGTGATCCTACCCCTGGCCGCTGGAAAAGCCCATAACACCGTTGCAGACCCCAAGGAGGGAGCACGTCTAGGTGGGCTGCAACAGTAGGCACCAGCAGCCTGAAGCCCCCCCGTGACGGCCCCCACGGCAGAAGAGGGAATCCAAAGGACCACTGTGACTACGAGGAGGGCCCCAGGCCCAGTTAGCAACTGCAGATAGGGTTCCTGGTTGGTGCAGTATAAACAGCTGCTCCCCCACCACACCAGCAGAAACAAGTGGAAGGAGCAACTAAACTCTATCTCTATGTGGAGGCACAAATCAATAACATCAAGCAATATGAAAAAATACATTAAATCTCCAGAACAGAAGGAAAATAACAAATACACAGAAAACAATCCCAAAGAAAATGAGATATATAACCTAAATGACGATGACTTCAAAACAGCCATCATTAAAATACTCAATGAGTTAAGAGAGAATTCAGATAGACAACTCAACGAGTTCAGGAGCTATGTCACAAAAGAGTGTGATACGATAAAGAAGAACCAAACAGAAATACTGGAAATGAAGAACACAATAGAGGAGATTAAGAAAAATCTAGATGCACTGAACAGTAGGGCCGATAATATGGAGGAAAGAATTAGCAGTTTGGAAGATGGCAATATAGAAATGCTGCAGGCAGAGGAGGAGAGAGAAGTAAGACTAAAAAGAAATGAAGAAACTCTCTGAGAATTATCAGACACAATTAGGAGATGCAACGTAAGGATTATAGGTATACCAGAGGGAGAAGAGAAGGAGAAAGGGGCAGAAAGCCTATTCAAAGAAATAATGGCTGAGAGCTTCCCAAATCTGGTGAGGGAGATGGATCTTCAGGTGACAGAAGCCAATAGATCTCCAAACTTTATCAATGCAAGAAGACCAACCCCATGGCATATAGTAGTGAAGCTAGCAAAAGTCAACGACAAGGAGAAAATACTAAGGACAGCCAGGCAAAAGAAACTAACCTACAAAGGAACCCCCATCAGGCTATCAGCAGATTTCTCAGCAGAAACTTTACAGGCTAGAAGAGAGTGGAATGATATATTCAAAAATCTGAAGGACAAAAACCTACAGCCGAGAATTCTCTACCCAGCGAAAATATCCTTCAAATACGATGGAGAAATAAAAACTTTCCCAGATAAACAAAAATTAAGGGAGTTCATTGCCACAAAACCTCCTCTTCAGGAAATCCTCAGGAAAACCCTCATTCCTGAAAAATCCAAAAAAGGAAAGGGGCTACAAAACCAAGAGCAGAGGAGATAAGTAGAAGGACAACAACAGAGAGTAGCAGCTCTTCATCAGAACAGATTAAACCATGGGACGAGAAACAAAGGAAATTGAAGAAAACCGGAAAACAAGACATAAAATGGTAGTGGTAGGCCCCCACATCTCAATAATCACTCTAAATGTAAATGGATTGAACTCCCCAATCAAAAGACACAGAGTGGCAGGATGGATCAAAGAACAAGACCCAACAATATGCTGCCTCCAGGAAACACACCTCAGCCCCAAAGACAAACACAGACTCAGAGTGAAGGGATGGAGAACAATACTCCAAGCTAATAATGAACAAAAGAAAGCAGGTGTCGCTATGCTAATATCAGACAAGGTAGACTTCAAAGCAAAACAGATAAAGAAAGACAAAGAGGGACAGTATATAATGATAAAAGGGACTCTCCACCAAGAAGAAATAACACTTATAAATATATACGCACCCAACAGAGGAGCACCAAAATTTGTAAAGCAACTCTTAATAGAACTAAAAGAAGACATCAACAACAATACAATAATAGTAGGGGACCTCAACACACCATTAACACCAATGGACAGAACATCCAGACAGAAAATCAACAAGGAAATAATAGAATTAAATGAAAAATTAGACCAGATGGACTTAATAGATATATATAGAACACTTCATCCAAAAACAGTAGGTTACACCTTCTTCTCAAGTGCACATGGAACATTCTCAAGGATTGACCATATTTTGGGAAACAAAGCAAACATCAATAAATACAAGAGAGTTGAAATAATATCAAGCATCTTTTCTGATCATAACGCTATGAAACTAGAAATCATCTACAAGAAAAAAGCAGAGAAAGGTGCAAAAATGTGGAGACTAAACAACACGCTTCTGAACAAACAATGGATCATTGAAGAAATTAAAGAAGAAATCAAATATTATCTGGAGACAAATGAAAATGAGAACACGACATACCAAATCATTTGGGATGCAGCAAAAGCAGTCCTAAGAGGGAAATTCATCGCAATACAGGTTCACCTCACTAAACAAGAAAAAGCTCACATAAGCAACCTCAAACGACACCTAACAGAACTAGAAAAAGAAGAACAAACAAAGCCCAGAGTCAGTAGAAGGAGGGAAATAATAAAAATAAGAGCAGAAATAAACGATATTGAAACAAAAAAGACAGTAGAAATGATCAATGAAACAAAGAGTTGGTTCTTCGAACAAATTAATAAAATCGACAAACCTTTAGCCAGACTCACCAAGAAAGAAGAGAGAAATAGCAAATACATAAAATTAGGAATGAGAGAGGAGAAATCACAACACATACCAATGAAATACAAGGGATCATAAGAGAATACTATGAAAAACTATATGCCAACAAATTGAACAACCTGGAAGAAATGGACAACTTCCTAGACTCCTACAATCTCCCCAAACTGAATCAGGAAGAAATGGAGAATCTGAATAGGCCAATCACAATTAAGGAAATAGAAACGGTAATCAAAAACCTCCCCAAAAATAAGAGTCAAGGACCAGACGGCTTCTCTGAAGAATTCTACCAAACATTCAAAGAAGACTTAATACCTATTCTTCTCAAACTGTTCCAGGAAATTGAGAAAGATGGAGTACTCCCTAACACATTCTATGAAGCCAACATCACTCTGATCCCCAAACCTGACAAGGACAACACAAAGAAGGAGAACTACAGGCCGATATCACTGATGAACATAGATGCAAAAATCCTCAACAAAATTTTGGCAAACCGAATACAGCAATACATCAAAAAGATTATACACCATGATCAAGTGGGATTTATACCAGGGACACAGGGATGGTTCAACATCCGCAAGTCAATCAACGTGATACACTACATCAACAAAATGAAAAACAAAAACCACATGATCATCTCAATAGATGCAGAGAAAGCATTTGACAAGATCCAACACCCGTTTATGATAAAAACCCTCAATAAAATGGGTATAGAAGGAAAGTACCTCAACATAATAAAGGCCATATATGACAGACCCACAGCCAACATCATACTCAATGGACAAAAACTGAAAGCCATCCCTCTGAGGACAGGAACAAGACAAGGGTGCCCACTTTCACCACTCCTATTCAACATAGTACTGGAGGTGTTGGACAGAGCAATTCGGCGGGAAAAAGAAATAAAAGGAATCCAAATAGGTAATGAAGAAGTAAAACTCTCGTTGCTTGCAGACGATATGATCTTATATATAGAAAACCCCAAAGAATCCATAGAAAAACTATTAGAAATAATCAACAACTACAGCAAAGTAGCAGGGTATAAAATCAACATACATAAATCAGTAGCATTTCTATACACTAACAATGAAATAACAGAAAAAGAACTCAAGAACTCAATCCCATTCACAATCGCGACAAAAAGAATAAAATACCTTGGGATAAACTTAACCAAGGAAGTGAAGGATCTATACAATGAAAACTACAAGACTTTCTTGAAAGAAATTGATGACGACATAAAGAGATGGAAAGACATTTCATGCACATGGATTGGAAGAATAAACATAGTTAAAATGTCCATACTACCTAAAGCAATCTACAGATTCAATGCTATCCCAATCAGAATCCCAAGAACATTCTTCACAGAAATTGAACAAAGAATCCTAAAATTCATATGGGGCAACAAAAGACCGTGAATTGCTAAAGCAATCCTGAGCAAGAAAAACAAAGCCGGCGGAATCACAATCCCCGATTTCAAAACATACTACAAAGCTACAGTGATCAAAACAGCATGGTACTGGTACAAAAACAGGTCCACAGATCAATGGAACAGAATTGAAAGCCCAGAGATAAAACCACACATCTATGGACAGCTAATCTTCGACAAAGGAGCAGAGGGCCTACAATGGAGAAAAGAAAGTCTCTTCAACAAATGGTGCTGGGAAAACTGGACAGCCACATGCAAAAGATTGAAAATTGACCATTCTTTTTCACCACACACCAAAATAAACTCAAAATGGATCAAAGACCTAAAGATTAGACCTGAAACAATAAGTCTTCTGGAAGAGAATATAGGCAGTACACTCTTTGACATCAGTTTCAAAAGAATCTTTTCGGACACTATAACTCCTCAGTTGAGGGAAACAATAGAAAGAATAAACAAATGGGACTTCATCAGACTAAAGAGCTTCTTTAAGGCAAGGCAAAACAGGATTGAAACAAAAAAACAGCTCACTAATTGGGAAAAAATATTTACAAACCACTTATCTGACAAACGGTTAATCTCCATAATATACAAAGAACTCACATGGCTTAACAACAAAAAAACAAACAACCTGATCAAAAAATGGGCAGAGGACATGAACAGACATTTCTCAAAAGAAGATATAAATATGGCCAATAGACACATGAAAAGATGTGCATCATCGCTTATCATCAGGGAAATGCAAATCAAAACTACACTAAGATATCACCTTACATCCGTTAGATTGGCAAAAACATCCAAAACCAAGAGCGACAAATGTTGGAGAGGTTGTGGAGAAAAAGGAACCCTCATACGCTGTTGGTGGGAATGCAAACTGGTACAGCCGCTATGGAAAACAGTATGGAGATTTCTCAAGAAGTTAAAAATAGAAATACCCTATGACCCAGCCATCCCATTACTGGGTATCTATCCTAAGAACCTGAAATCAGAAATCCCAAGAGTCCCTTGCACCCCTATGTTCATTGCAGCATTATTTACAATAGCCAAGACGTGGAACCAACCTACATGCCCAGAAACTGATGATTGGATAAAGAAGATATGGTATATATACACAATGGAATACTACTCAGCCATAAAAAAAGACAAAATTGGCCCATTCACAGCAACGTGGATGGACCTCGAGGGTATTATGTTAAGCGAAATAAGCCAGTCAGAGAAGGACGAACTCTATATGACTCCACTCATAGGTGGAAGTTAGTATATTGACAAGGAGATCTGATCGGTGGTTACCAGGGAAAAGGGGGGGTGCACAAAGGGGGAAGTGGTGTACCCACAACATGACTAAGAAAAATGTACAACTGAAATATCACAAGGTTGTAATCTATCATAACATTAATAAAAAAAAAAAACAGAAAATAGCAAATGTGGGAGACAAAGTGGAGAAATGGGAACCCTTATACACTGCTGGTGAAAATGTAAAATGGTGCAGATGCTATGGAAAACAGTTTGGCGGTTCCTTAAAAAGCTAAACATAGAGTACCATATGACCCAGCAATTCCACTCCTAGGTATAGACCCAAAGGAATTGAAAGCAGGGACTTGAAGAGATACTTATACACTAATGTTCATTACAGCATTATCAACAATAGCCAAAAGCTGGAAACAACTCAGATGTCCATCAGCAAATGAATGGATAAACAAAATGTAGTAATCCATACAATGGAATATTATCTAGCTATTAAAAGGAATGAAGTACTGACATGTGCTACAACATGGATGAACCTTGACAACATTATGCTAAGTGAAAGAAGCCAGACACAAGAGGACAAATATTGTGTGATTCCTCTCATATGAGCTATCTAGAATAGGCAAATTCACAGAAGCAGAAAGTAAATTAAGGTGAACAGGGGATGGGGGGGAGGAGAACAGGGAGTTATTGCTCAATTGTTTCAGAGTTTCTGTTTGGAGTAATGAAAAAGTCTTGGAAATAGTGACAAATGTACAATATTGTAAGTGTAATTAATACTACTTAATTGTACACTTAGAAATGGTTAAAGTATCAAATCTTATGTTATATATATATTTTACCACAGTTTAAAAATAATAATGTAATATACCAAAAACTATTGAGTGGGTGAATGGTATGGTATGTGAATTTTATCTCAACAAAGCTGTTAAAAAAGAAAAAAGAGGGGCTGGCCCGGTGTTATAGTGGTTAAGTTCATGCGCTCCACTTCAGCAGCCCAGGCTTCACCGGTCCGGATCTCGGGGGCAGACCTACACACCGCTCATCAAGCCATGCTGTGGTGGCATCCAACATACAAAATAGAGGAAGATTGGCACAGATGTTAGCTCAGGGACAATCTTTCTTACCAAAAAGAAAAAAAAAAGAAAGTTGTTGCTGAATTAGCAATGGTAACTGTGATGATGATGATGATGAAAATTCTAAAACGAACAACAACTATCATTTGGCAAGCATCATGCTAGGAGCTTTACATGACTTCACCTCACAAAGGTTTCTTAAGTTAAACATAACAGTATTGTCTTACTTTTCACATGAGGTAGAGGGAGCTTCAGTGGTTAGTGCAACTTGCTCAGGTCACAGAGGTAATAAGTGGTGAAGCTGGGAATTAAATTCAAGTCTGTGTGAATCCAAAATTCCCACTCACACTACCTCACCAGACCTATATCCCTTGAAATTTGGAGCATTTGCTAAAATATGTTCCTATAACTCCATTTTGGAAAGGGGAAAAAAAGAGTCCCACTCTTTTATTCTAACAAAGGAAGTCTAATGCCTTCATATGAGCATTTCAAGTTCCAGAATGATGTTGGCCTTGCGCCACATACATCTCTATGAGATAAAATCTGAGTTAGGATGGAAGACATGGGCATGACTACAGGTATGGTGGCCTAATAGGGACTAATTAGGGAGGCAGAATGTTGTTGAAGTCAAGAACGTGGGTTCTGTTGACAGATAGACTTGAGTTCAATCCTGCATCGACTACTTTCTAGCTGTGTAGTTTTGTGCAAGTCACTAAACCTCTCTAAGACCCAGTTATCTCACCTATAAGATGAGATTAATACCTCTACTTCATAAGGCTGATGTGAGGATTAAAGGCAATAATGCCTGAAAAGCATTTGGAACAGCACCTGGCATAGAATCAACACTCAACACACGGCACCTCTCATTGTCACAGTGCAAGATGGGATGGGGACTTTAGTAAAATGGAGTAAAGAGGCAGAAACTATATTAGTGAGGTAAGACATAGAAATTAGAAGATTAAATAAGGTGAATATTAGGAAAAAAACCACGACTGTGTTTGTCTTGTAAGTGTTTTGCTCTAAAGAACAGAAAGAAGTAAAAGTACTTCTCCAGAGATACACAGGACTGGAAGAATTTGAAGTTACTCTCGACGATAGAACCAAAAACATGGTGGGACGGCAGGCAGGTGGAGAAACTGAGGGGCATTGGGGGAGGAGAAAAGGAGCAGAGGCCATAGAAATAAGGGTAACTCTGTGTGGACTCTTAGGACTTCATGGGAATAGTACAAAATTATTTTATCCCAGCCTCTATACTCAGTGTATCTTGAAGATAATTTTATAACTTTCTCTCTCTCTCTCTCTTTTATTTTTAGGAATGAACTATGTATGCATGCCATCTCAGACATTACAGACATAACTAAGAGATAACTAAGGGGTTACAAATATTATTATCATTAGTAGTAGGGAGCAGACAGATTCCAAAAATGACTCAGAGTCAGGATTGAAGAACATATACTGGGCCCTCCTCAAGTGGTTCCCATGTCTCCTAATAATCTAGGGATGAGATGAAGGGGTTCAGTAAAGACACTGGCATCCCCCATCCTGCCTCACATTTTAAAATTATAAATGTAACATTTACATATGGGAATAAAAATTCAAACCATACAGAAGGAAACAAAGGAAAGCTTAAAATGTTTCTCTTTCCCACCTTTGTGCCATCCCCCAATCCTAATCTCCAATTATAATGGGCACGTTTTATGTTAAATTTTTCTGGTGGTTACTTCTATTACTCTAAATTAGTGCTTCTCAAATCTCTGTATACACAACAATTACCTGAAAAACTTGCTGCTTGCTTAAAAAGCAGATTACTGGGCCTCACTCCAAAAAGATCTGGGGTATAGCCAAGGAATCTGAAGTTTTAAAAACTACTGGGGTACTTTTGATTCAGGTAGTTTATGGGATGAACTTTGAAAAAAATGTTGTTATAAATTATACATTTATATCTCTATACTTTAGTCAATCAGTTTATTAACTTTCCAATATTGAGGATGGGAAATTTTAGCACACAATCTTCTGTCCTCTCCAACTTTTAGTAATTATATTTTTAGTTTTAGTTTCTCTATTGATTGCCGTTGTAGTTTTATAATGCAACAAAACCTCCACTTATTGATCTAGGTACTTTACATGGTATATATTGACTTTCACTATATAAAATTAGAAATTTAGCTTCTGACAAATAAAAATGGCAAGCAATAGGATATATTGGAGTATACGAGGAAGCCATTTGGTATAAACCTAATTCGGCCTGACTTTGTTTTTTCCAAAAGGGCCTGACTGTGGCTGTTGAGCACGCATTGTATATCTGCTTAGACATTTCCTATGGCCAGAACAAAGGCCCTTGAGATAAAGGTGCAACTTCCCCCCACATTGGCATTTCCTTAGGGATAAGCATCTTTCCTTAGGCTAGGAACTGATTGCTGCACTCACCTTTGACCACCCAGCTCACCTGTGACCACTCAGCTGGAGACAACAGACTGCCACCCTGCTGTGTTCACTGAGACAGAAGACCTACCTGCTGTTTCATCAATCGCTGTGCCGACAGAGCAGTCTTGCGACTATTGTAAAAGGGACATTTCAATCATATGTGAAACATCCTCTCTGGGGGTATATAACCACTCTGTGCACCCCACTTCTTTGGTGCCCTTTCTTCCTTCTGGAAGAAAGGCCCCAGGTTATAATCCTCAGATTTAAGCTCAGAATAAACTCACCCAAATTTTCATTTATAGATTGGTTATGGATTATTTTCGTCGACACTTCTATTACTCTTGTCTCCACCTCCCTTCCTTCCTCCACCTCCCAGCCCTCTGTCAGCTATACCATTACTATAATCAAGTTTACCATGAAATGACTCTGGCAACTAAAAACCAATAAACATATCTATGTTCTCATGATTAATGTAAGTCTTATTTCCTTGTGAATCAAGGCACATAACTGTGCAATAAAGACATTTAAATATGTTACAACCTTTGACACTAAGAACCTGTGCCACTACTCCAATTGCTAAGACTGAATTGGTTCTGTTTTCTTATACTGTATCAATTGCTCAAAATCAAATCATGCATTAGTTTGCTTCATATTTGAGTTATGACTTTCTTGTATATATTTTTTTTTCTGGAGACTTTCTTTTTCCTTAATGATCTGAAAAATATACATCTTTATTCCATGTCACTAAGATCATACAATTTCTTAACCATACTACTACTTTCTGGGTTTGCTGCATCCTGCTGTATCTTGGGGGTTTCTTTTTAGTGTAACCCTATATTATTCTACTGCTTCTTGGGAGCTCCCTCTTCCTAACTTCATGTTACTTGAAAAAAAACTCAAATAAGTATTTCCAGAATGGAAAATTATCTGAATCTTTGCAAATCTGAAAATCTTTATTTTGCCTTCATAAATGATTGATATTTTAGGTGTATATAGAATTCCAGGTTCAAAATAATTTTCTAGGACTACATAAAATTTTAAAACTTCTGTGCATCAAAGGAGAAAATAAGCAAAGTGAAAAGGCAACCTACAGAAGGGGAGAAAATATTTTCAAATCATATATCTGATAAGGGGTTAATATCCAGATTATATAAAGAGCCCCTACAACTCAATAACAACAAAAAAAATAGCCCAATTGAAAAATGAGCAAAGGACTTGAATAGACATTTCTTCATAGAAGACACACAAATGGCCAACAAGCATATAAAAAGATGCTCAACACCACTAATTAAGGAAATGCAAATCAAAATGACAATGCGATATCACCTCATACCTGTTAAAATGGCTACTATAAAAAAAAAGAAAGAAAATAACAAGTGTTGGCAAGGATATGGATAAATTGAAACCTTTGTACACTGTTGATGGGAATGTAAAATGGTGCAGCTACTATGGAAAATAGTATGGTGGTTCCTCAAAAATTTAAGAATAGAACTACTATATGATCCGGTGATTCCACTTCTAGGTATATATCCAAAAGAATTGAAAGCAAGGTCTCAAATAGCTATCTGAACATCCATGTTCATAGCAGCATTATTCACAATAGCCAAAAAGTGGAAGCCCCCAACGTGTCCATCAATGAACGAATGGATAGACAAAATGTAGTATGTACATAAAATTAAATATTATTCAGCCTTAAAAAGGAAGGAAATTCTGACACATGCTTCAACATGGATGAAACTTGAAGATATTATACTAAGTGAAATAAGCCAGTCACAAAAAGACAAATATTGTATGATTCCACTTATATGAGTGCCTAGAGTAGTTGAATTCAAAGACAGAGACAGTAGAATGGTGTTTGCCAGGGGCTGGGGGGAGGGAGGAATGGGGAGTTCGTGTTTAACGGATAGAGAGTTCCATTTTTTTTTTTTTTTTTTTTTAGATTTTTATTTTTTCCTTTTTCTCCCCAAAGCCCCCCGGTACATAGTTGTGTATTCTTCGTTGTGGGTTCTTCTAGTTGTGGCATGTGGGACGCTGCCTCAGTGTGGTCTGATGAGCAGTGCCATGTCCGCGCCCAGGATTCGAACCAACGAAACACTGGGCCGCCTGCAGCAGAGCGCGCGAACTTAACCACTCAGCCACGGGGCCAGCCCCAAGAGTTCCATATTTTTAAGAAGAAAACGTTCCAGAGATTGGTTGGACAACAATGTGAATGTACTTAAAATTACTGAACTGTACGCGTAAAAATGGTTAAGATAGTATATTTTATGTTATGTGCATTTTACCACAATTTAAAATTTTAAAAATGCTAAAAAAGTAATAATTTTCCATTAGAAATCTGAAGGCATTGCTGTATTGCCTCCTAATAATTGTCGGATACAATTTTATTGTGATTCTTTTTTAGCTAACGTCTTTCCCTCTCTAAAATATTGTATGTTCTTTTCTTTATCTTTGATATTTTGAAATTTCATAAAAAGGATGTCTAATTTATCTCGCTGGACACTAGAGGGGGGTTCTTTCAATCTGAACACTCCAATTTTTCTTCAGCTCTTGGAAATATTATTATATTATTTTTTGCATAATTTCATTCCCTCATTACCTCCGTCTTATTTCCAGGAATTTAGAATAGATCAATCTTCCTAATCTTTACCTTTTTCTCATATTTTTATTTTCTTTGTCTTTCTCCTCTGTGTGACAGAAGATTTCTTTAATTATTTTATTCCAGTCTTTTTATTCCTGTTACAATTTGACAATAACATTTTGAACTTCTATGTTGCTCTAATTTGTACTCTGATTACTCTTCTTACTTAGCAGATGAATTTTATTTTGTACATACAACCTCTTCTCAAATGTCTCTGAAGATACTCATTAGAATTTTTTTAAATTTCTCTTCTCTGAATTATCTGATTCCCCTGTAGACTTATTTGCTCTGTTTATTCACTTTTGTGCTGTGGGCCCTTCTCAAATGTAGGATGATCCTTAGTTGTCCCTTCATTGTGCCCAAAGCCACTTTCTGAATAAGAGAGCTAACTAACAACTTTGAATTGTGACTAGGACAGTATTAAATGGCAGCCCTCACCTCCGGGTACAGAAACAAGGTAGCAGACAAGGAGGCTGGCTGCCAATACCTTTTCCCTTACCAAACCTCCTTATATATTCTATACATTTGCAGTTATCATTAGATAATATCTCAAGGCACACAGTATACCTAAGTCATGCTTCATCATTAGAGAGTATGTCCCTAAATCTACATTCTAAATAGTCTATCAAGTAATTTTAAAGGTTGACTCCCAGCCCAAACTGATTAGATTGCCATTGTATTTAATTCTTAAAGAATTAATTTTTTATTCATTTGTTCTTGAATTATTATTATTGCTGTTGTTATTATTATTCACAGAAACCTTTTAAGCTATTTTTCAATTTTGTGAGGGTCATTTTGATTGTGATTAGATAATATAATAGAGATTATAATTAGAGTACATTTAAAGTACAAGGTATCACAATATGCTGAAAATGAACAGATAAGTGAAGGCCTGTGTTAGTTTGGGTTCCCTCAGGAGCAGAGCCTGAGAGGAGGATTTGAGTGCAAGTAGTTTATTTGAGAAGTGATTCCAGGAAGCTCCAGTAGGAGAGAGGGGAGACAGGACAGAGAAGAAAGCCAATAAAGGGTACATTATTGAGCAAGTTACCACTGTGGGTGACTGGGACATAATCCTGCTGGGGAATTCTGTGAGACTATGTAAGTTATCCTCTAAAAATATATACTATATACTTTAGAGTGCCTGCCCACTGATACTTTGGTTTTCCATTTCCTCTTCTTTTTTTTCTCTTTTCTTTAATCTTTCTTTCTTTCTTTCTTTTTTGCTGAGGAAGATTTGCCCTGAGCTACCATCTACTGTCAATCTTCCTGTTCTTGTATGTGAGCCACCACCACAGCATGGCCACTGTCAGACGAGTGGTGTAGGTCCGCACCTGGGAACTGAACCTGGGCCACTAAAGCAGGCAAACCATACTTAACCACTAGGCCTCTGGGGCTGGCCTTCCCCTTCATTTTTGATGCCTAAGTGTTTCCTTCACTTATTTGCAAGCTTGGCTATGACTCTAAGGATGTTTTTAATAGTTTATCCAGATTTTCTAACTGTTATGTTGTGGGAGAGTTTTCAGTTTATTTAGTTTACCATATTTCCCAGTTCCCCCAAAATAAAAATGTTAGGATTAAAGGAAGACAAAATAATCAACAAATAAATATTATAAAATGTAAATGTCTTAGAAAAATGCCCAGCACACTGTAAGAGCTCATTAAATGTTAGCAATTGCTAATACTGAGAATAGTAGTAACAGAAGCCATAGAAGTAGAAGTAGTATTGGAAGAAAAAGAGGGAGAGAAATATTGATGGGGCTGCTCTTGATCCTCCTGAGAGGAAGAACAACAAGAGTGTTTGTTCCAACAGTGTTCTATTTCTATTACTCCCACTGAAGTCCCATTATCTGCACAACATGTCTCAGTTTGCATCCTTGAACTTGAAAAACACATACGAATTATGTGAGAAAACATTTCATCTTATTAGCAGGTGGTATGAGAACATCTTTGTAGAGAAAGAACAGTTTTATTAAAAAGGTCTTTGATAAGCTCACTGTGGGGTAGAACTAATTCTCAAATTGCTCAAGTTTCATCAGAAATGAGAGAGGGTCACTGCATATTAAATAAGAACAAGTTTGGGAGTTTCCTGGGGGAAGGATCAAGGAGATGAAGCCCCTGACTGTTGGAGAGCCTAAAGGAAGATTTTTGGGAAGAATCAAAGCATCAAATGGAGATTTATTGAAATGTCTGCAGTGTGCTGTGAACTAAAAACCCTCTCCTATAAGTCCTCTTTGAAATACTTGATACAACAATGAAAGTCGTTCACTAATCATTTTATGTGAGTGGAGTCAGTTTGGAGGAGCTCAAAAGGAACTACTAAGGGACAATTGGATACCTGAGTGACAACAGCCATACTCCTCCTCCATGGGAGTGAAAGTAGTGAGAGATTCTATGAGCTGCCCCTCCAGACTAAAAGATAGAACAGAGGGAAGAAGGGCATTCTGGGGAGAAAGAGCAGCATGAGCATGTTCCTGGACTGGAAGCAAATGAGAGAAGGTAGGTCCCAGGGTACAGGGTACAGGCAAGAGATATGATCAGAAGAGAAGGCAGGGAACAGACTATAAAGAGCCTTCAGTGCTGTGCCAAAGGTGCAGAAGTTTTAATATGGATGATGGGGATCGCTAAACAGTTTTCCAGCCCAGAATGTATTCCCATTTAATACTGTGGAAAGATCATTATTGACACAGTTTGGAATAATGCTTTGGAGGGAAGTAAGACCAGAAGCAGGCCAGGAAACTAATTCAGGACTATTGTAGAGCCTCAGCCTAAGGAGAGTGAGGACCTAGATAAAAGAAAGGGCAGCTGGGCTGAAGGTGATGGGGAGAATTGGAGAGCTATTTACAAGACAGAATGAGTAACTTTGGAATAGCAGTGTATTGGCTAGGTAGGCCAAGCTACAGTAAAAAATAGACCTAAACATATATAATAGTTCAAGCAATATACAAATTATGTCTTGCTCACATCAGTGTCCAAGGAAGATGTCTCTTGTTAGCTGGAGGCTCTCCTCCATTGAGTGATTCAGGAATCTGGGATCCTTTCATCTTATAGTTCCACTATCCGTTAGAACTTCATGATAGTCAGGAGAAGAGGAGAATGAGTATGAAGAGGGCACACCCTCATTTTAAAAGTTTTGTCGAGGAAATGGCTCATAACACTTCCATACACATTCAGTTCACTAGTACTTAGTACTATGGCCAAATCTTACCACAGCAGAGGCTGGGAAATGTAGTCTAGCTCCACGCCTAGGAAGAAAAAGAAATGGATTTTGGAAAACATCTAGAAGTCTCAGCACAATCAGTGAGGGAAAGAAAGGATCTTGGAGGGGCCGGCCCCATGGCCGAGTGGTTAAGTTTGCGCACTCCGCTGCGGCGGCCCAGGGTTTCACTGGTTCGGATCCGGGGCACGGACATGGCACCACTCATCAGGCCACGCTGAGGCAGCGTCCCACATGCCACAGCTAGAAGGACCCACAACTAAAAAAAACATGCAACTATATACTGGGGGGATTTGGGGAGAAAAAGCGGAAAGAAAAAAAAGAAGATTGGCAACAGTTGTTTGCTCAGGTGCCAATCTTTAAAAAAAAAAAGATCTTGGAATAATTCTCAATATTCAGATTAGCTAACTGAGTGAATGGTAGTAGCATTAAGGAATATCGGTTTGCTTGTAGGGAGGTGGGGTAATAAGTTCAGTTTGGAACATGTGGAGATGCCTAGGAAATACCTGTGTGACGATATCCACTATATCTGTCTATGCGTATCCTTAAAGATTAGAGACATACAACGTTGGTCATTATGCTAATTTACTGTCTTATATAAGTTTTAAATATGTACCCAACATATAGAAGATTTACTTAAATCAAATGTCTGAAAATTTTTCTATTGAATCCTTCATTGGTCTGTACTCACAAGCACAGGTGGGAAAAACACAACTTAATATTATTCCAAAGCAGGAAGCAAATTGATTTCCCATGAAAGCTAAACGATATGTTCTATTCAGAACTGAATTATTACACAGAGCACAGCCATCCATAATGAAAAGAAAAGAGATTCGGAGCATTGTCCTGATATGGCTGTGCTTGATTTCAAATCATGGGGGACTGGCAGAGGTGGGATTCTTTGCTTGTTTGTTTTTCAGAGATCTCCTTTAAAAAATATGCCCCATGCACCTGAGGGAGGTGAAAAGGAGCTATTAAAGTATCTGATGCTTGAGAGTAGGCTTACTTCAGTTCTGATTCCCTCAAAGTAAATTGCCTCAACGTGAGATCAACTCTCAGGTTCTCAAGTGGCCATATTCTCCCTGTCTGTAAACCAACCATTAAGACAAATCTGAGTGTTCCCAGGATGACTTGGTAAATCCCTAAGATTTCAGTGTCCTTGATGATTATCTTGTGGTCTGAAAGTGCCTTGTCACCTCCAAAACACAGGGTTTTCGCTTCAGTGATCCACGTGACTGGATGAACTAAAATATTTCCTGTTTTGTTAACTTTTAAGAAAATAATAAAATATATACATTTATTACTCATAAACTTGGATAATATTTAAATTAAGATTTTCTGCACCTTTTATGTGTCAAACTTTATTTCATTATTAATTGTGTCATAATAGCACAAGGATGAAGTTGGGGTGGGGGCATTAGATGCCTCACGGGAATCATCACGAAACAGGCAGTTAGGAGAGTCAACATGTTTCAACACATTTAGTCAGGGTCAGCTGGAATAATATAATTCATTCATAAGTGTCTATAAAACATACCTAAGAATTGTCCAAAATGTCAGCATGTGCAATATAGGACACTATGACCAAAAAAAACTGAACTATAAAATAAAAACACTCTGGAAACCTGTATATCACGAAATACACCCAAGCAGTTTGAAAGAGAAAGAGAGAGAGAATGTGTATAAGGTGCTTTTTGCCCTTGGAAGAAAAACTCTGGCAGTATAATAGTGTTAGAAAAGACATCAGCACAAACTGCCAAAATGATATAAGTGAAAAAGACTCTCTTGCTTTCCTTCACAGAACAAATATTTTTCTACTCGTACCAATGAAAACCCCAGATACTACACAGCCAGCCAATCTGTGTTTACTTCTCCCTGTTATGTAACCTATCTTTCCCCTAACTCTCATACTCCACAGGGAGTCAGAGTTCTACAAACAGCCTGAGATGAAATCATCATTATTATGGTTTTTGCATGCCGAGTTGTGGCTTGGTCCCATAATTCTAAGGGCTAAACCCATAGAGACAAAAAAGATTAGCAAAGGCTCTTTGCCACTCTAGCTGTGGGAGTCCACTTGGAGGGTTTCTCCACTGACTAACCACCACGGAAACCCAGTGCCAGATTCTGTATCACTACAAAACACAAGGTTGCATTACATACCTCTACCTGGATGCCAGATGGAGCTGCCAGTAGGAGAAAATGAGTACGTCTTGAATCTATATTTCTTCTAGGGTTTCAGGGAAAAAGGATAACCCATCACATGTCAATTGATAACATGCCCTCAGTCCTTGTCCTTCTCCCTCATTGGGAGTTCATTGCTTCAATTAATTTCCACCTTGATTAATATTCATCAAGTGTCCACAGTCAGCTAGACCCAGCTGGGGGTGGGGGACCAAATAAGGACAATTACTCCCTCTGCCCATATTTCTAGTGTGAAATGTATTTATCAATATGGAGAGTTCCAGCACTCCCACTGACCTTGAATAGCTGGTCTTCACGAACTCTTCAGAAGTAATTATTAAGCCATCTGCCTTATGTAGACATATATGACCCTAGAGGAATTCCAGTGCAACTAAGAGGTACATCTGTCTGATAGATCTGCCATTGCCTGTTCCAAGGACCTTTTTTATAGAGCTCTCTGTAATAAGATGTTTAGAGGATGTCAACAAACCACAATCCTAACTATAGAAAAACATGCACATTTAATTTTTCTTTGCAAAAAAAAAGTAATAATGTTGACACAGAATGTATTCAGCAGCTGATTTCAGATGAATCTGATTACAAAAAGCAAGGCATAAAGAGATAACCCAGTGTCCTCTCAGTTCTCTATGGAACAAAGCTGAGTTATAGGATTTCCAAATGTGAAGTGATGATAATTTTCTAAGTTTCCTTTGCTCTGAAATTTATTGCTTAAAATTTCTCAGTGGCAGGCACAGTCAGTGGTAGTCCCATGTATAGTTTTCAGGATAAAACAGCGAACCTGAATTAGCATTAGTCTGTTAGCTTTAGAGCTATCTACATATGCAAATAAACAAACTCTTACCTCTATTTTCTATATTTGAAAATTTGCACATTGATAGTTAGATATGAATAGTGCTATATAAGTCCACACCAAGCTTGAGGCATTTTTAAGGCTATTCTGAACCATTCTAAATTATTAATTCTGGCTTAAGGGGAGTAATAAAAATTATTCAATCTCCACAGGAAATTAATTTTGTTACTTTTCTTAGTAATAAAAGCAAAGCTCTCTGGCATCCAGTGTTTTGCTAGTACCTTCCAAAATGTCCATTGTTTATTCTGCTTGTCTCAAATTGAAAGTAAAAAGTTTGCATTACCAACAACATTTCTTCACATTTAATAGGCACCTCAATTTGTCTTAAACGGCGTGCAGTAGTATTCTGCACTGGAGCAGTGCCCACCTTTGCATAATATTTCATCTTTCACAGCTGGGCCATAATTAATTCATTTACCAATATCTAGAGCTTAGAAAGTCAAATGTCCTTTTCTGGGAATTTAGCTTGTAGATAGCATAATACAGTAAAAGGTCAACGATCTGACATAATCTTCTAGTCCACTATGGTGTGGTGTCAGTACGGGTTCCTGCAGGAAGAGATGGCATACTCAAACTGGGTACTTAAGGAGAATTTAAGGGTTGGACCATTTACAAAGGTGTGGGAAGAGTTTAGGGAAAGTAACACGGGACATTGCAGTGCCCCAGGACTAGCAACATGAGGAAGTCTGAGGCCTGAAGAAACAAGGGGAGGGAGCCATTACTAAAAGCTGGAGAGAGTATTTATATGGAGACAGCTTGGCCTTCAGTTAGAGGGAAGCAGTGAATTCCTGGTGACCAGACAGAGAGGGAGCCAGGAGATAAACACCCTCTTCTATTCCTCCTAACTTCCTATTTCTTGCAGGTGACTCCCATTGGCCAAATGGGAAGCCAAAGGGCAAGGGAGCCTGCTGAGGCAGTCTGCAGATGTCAGCCTCCCCAGGCACAGAGTTACAGGCAGAGTGATACAAAGACATGTGAAATAAAGGAGCACATGTAAGATATTCAGCCTAGAAGCCCAGCCTCATCATTGGATGTTTTTGGACATTGCTCTAATGATAATGCCAAGACCTCTTCATGTGAAAGGCAAGATTAATACAGCATGTACTGTACTATGAATATAATAATTTAAGTAAGTTATATAATAAATAGTATATTGTATTGTAAATGCAGTAGTCTATAGTTATGATGCACTGATAAACTGTTATCTGAAAATTCAGCATCCTAAAGCTATACTAGTTCGGTAGGTCACAGGTATTTACCAATAACATATGGGAGTTGCATGAAGTGAAATAATCTGTTGTAGGAGATTAATGTGCAGTTCTGAGTATACATTAACACATTTTGAAAAACTTAAATATATTTTTAATTTAATCTTTAATTTCTTTTCTCCCAAAATTTCACTGTATATATAGTAATTATAACTTTAATTTAATGCATTGTTCATATCAACACAACTGGTTCAGTCCTGGATACAAAAAGTCAATAATTTGACAAAAATGTTTTCTTAAACAACTCTCGATCATGTAGTTACCTGAATATCAAATAAATACTCCATTGGAGACTTTTTCCTGTAGAAATGATTCCAAACACTATCTAGATGCATTATTTATGCTCCATTAATGACTTTTAGATTAAGCATTCAACTAAGTCATGATGTTTGGATTTATTTACTTCTAGGCTTTTGTCTCTCTCTTCCGTTTCTTGAGATGTCTTTGGGCGAATAGCATTTTGAATAACTCATTCACAAGTTGGCTCTTCCACTAGTGTAATGCCTCCATTAGTATCAGTTGAGTCCCATTTTCTCTTGTAGAAACTGAATGAGGGCCTCCATCTAGAAAAGCCCAGCCACGCCTTGAAATCCTGTTCATTATATTAAATCCTTCAGGCTCCTCTGAAGAGTACTAACTCTTCAAGTACTCCTCAAACAGAACACTTGGCTCCTAAAGTGATGCTACCCAGGGAGTCTTTAATGGCCATCCAGGGAGCCAGCCCTCCTGACTAAGTCGCTCTGCCCATCCACCTCCAAAACTCCTCACAGCAATCTGTTTGTGCACTGAGACAAAGCCCAGATGCTAGGTGGCCAGGATTTTGTAGAGTCCTCAAAACAGTGTTTCTCAACCTTTTTTTGATTATCACTCCCCACCTAAGGAGACTTTTTAGACATATTTTTCCAAATAACCTCCCTACACCATGAAATCTTAATACCAAAGATTCTCTGTATATCTGTTTGTGTACCACGTGGCCCTTTGGAGGGCTGCAAATCATTATAATAGCTAAGACTTTTTTTGGCTCCACCAAGAACTGATTTGTGCCAACTTAGAGGTAACATCACCTCCATTGAGAAGGAATGCCTTACTTGGAGGACTTGAAAGTACTCCAAATTACAAGATACTGGTTTACTAGGTTTCTACTTTATCTGGAGGTAAAGGAAGAAGAGTGAAGGATAATGGTAGAAAGGAGATGAAAATAAAAGACTACCATGACTTTGGCCTGAGGTCCTAATCAGTCAATCAACAAGAGATTTACGTATTGAATTCTGACTGTGCTGTGTAGGTATGCAGAACTAAAAGATACAAGGTACACTGTTTAAAATAAAAAAGGTTCCATTCTTTAAAGATTGGCACCTGAGCTAACATCTGTTGCCAATCTTCTTTTTTTCTCTTCCTTTTCTCCCCAAAGCACCCCAGTACATAGTTGTATATTCTAGTTGTAGGCCTTTCCAGTTGTGCCATGTGGGACACCATCTCAGCATGGCTTGATGAGTGATGCCATGTCCTCACCCAGGATCTGAACCAGCGAAACCACAGCTGCCAAAGCAGAGCGCACGAACTCAACCACTCAGCCACAGGGCCGGCCCCAGGTTCCATTCTTTAAATAGCCATTCCATATACACAGGCCATCTTCTGAGGCACATGATATATTTGCCATGAATTTCAAACGTAATTACATTAAGACTTCATTCTCTGGAGGGCACGTCCGAAAAATTCTTTTCTATGTACAGGTATGCTTACAAAGATGTGAAAAATCACAAAAATGCAATGGAAACTCAGGCTTACTCATTTTGCTAAAGAGTTAGGGGAAGGAATGCATGATCTGCTTTCTAAACAGGAGCTTCTAGGTTTGTTGCCAACCCAGGAAATAGTAATTGCTACACTGGTAAAGCAATTCCCTTCATTTCCAATCTTAGTAATATAAATATTCCTATTAACGCCTGCTCTGTCACCATAGTAACAATGAAGTCTTCCTGGACCTGAATTTAAAATGAGTAACTAACAGCACTTGAGCAGGAGCTATGTCCTGGGAAAGTGATTTCCAGACACAGGTCAGTTGACCTCTCACATCAGAATCACCTGCATAGCTTGTCAAAAGTACAGACCCAAAGGCTACAGCCAGACTTAGTGGAGAAGAATTTCAAGAAGCGAGGCCCAGGGATCAGCAATATATTTTTGAAAACCTTTTCAGTTGATTCTGATTCACAGCCAGATTTGGAAGGCACTGTGGGATAGTCAAAGGCATTCGTATGTGTAACAAACAGACAGAAAAAAGGCTAAATAGTACTCTGATTCAGATATTGCTAGTCACTAAGTTTGTGACCTTGGGCCAAGCACTTAGAATTCCATTGACTTCACCCTCTTCTCTATATGTTTTCCAGCTCCTCCTTAGTCCTAGCTTCCTCTTATCCATGAGTCCCTCACAGTCTAAGTTGCCTCCAGTCCTCTCTTACCCGCCTTCTCTTTGTATATCTTTCAGCTTCTATTGCCACTAACAATTTCCTTGCTCCTTCTTTTGTTTCTCACTCCAAGTACCTAAAGGAGATTAAATTGGTTCAATCCATCACTATCATCCCTGATGGATAATCTTCTCACAGGCCAGTAGGACCACTAGGACCTTTAAGTCACTGGACTACTACATAGCCTGTACTTTGGCTGCTTTAGAGTTGGATGCTCTCCCCAGTCCAGTCAACTAAGGCCAGGGGTATGGGATCACATGGTACAGAACAAGATACATCTCAGTATCTGGAGCCACCTAGGGCCATTTTCCTCAATAAACCTCATGTTTATGGTCATAGTTGCCAATCTGAGCCATTGTCTAACATGGTCCCTTTCTTCTTTAAAATTCTTTGCTTTTAATAATAAATAATATCCCAGCCAACCACATGGATGATGACAAGTGTACACATCTTGATTCAGTGTTATAATCCTAAATAAGTCATCTACTTCTTAAATGAGCTTAAGGAACCCTGAGGCAGCCATATTGGTTTCTTATTAGCTAAAGGCTGTCCTTGCTGTGTGGCAGTCTTTCTTACTTATTCCTTAACAAATAAGAAGTTATTGTGGTATCATTCATGAATATTTAAAACAACTACATTTACCTCTTTTCCTTTTGTCTCTGAAAAGGGGGATTCCTTCACCATCCAAATCTAACTCCGATATGTGAGCCATGGATTCCATTGCCTCCCATCAGCTGCAGGACCTGAACCCATCAATTATCCTTAACTGTGTTTATCTTCAACGTTTCGTTTCTTCTACCTCCTTCCTCTCAGACTATACTCATATTCACTTCATTCCCATTTTCAAAAGAATACATTCCTCAGACCAAAATCTCAATACAGTGATGAGCCCATATTTTCTTTCTCTGTGAATTCTGAAAAAAAGTGGTTTGCTCTTGTGATACTCCCTCCCAATATTACACCTACTCTTTAATCCACTACAATCTGATTTCTGCCTCAACCATTCATCTGAAATGTTTTTGTCCAAAGTAATCACTGCCTGCCTACTTTCTGAGCCCTTTGATTTTTTTGTCCTTTTCTTACTTGAAATTTGACATTGCTGATCACTCTTTCCTTCTTAAAACTCTCTCTTACCGTGGCTTCCATGACATCGTTCTTTTAGGCTCTCCTTTTACCTCTCCATTTCTAATGGATCACCTTTACAGACCATTCATATATGAGGTACCACACTTTGACTACCATTTCTACTCATCTCATGGTCTGAATACTGATATTTCAATCAGATATTTCAAACTGTTTCCTCTAATATTTTTTTCAACTTATATCTATATCTTGACAAGAATTTAAAGACTCACTTTAAGAGAATGTGATCAGGGACAGAAACTGCTTTCCTTGCTTCTCCTTTCCTTCTAAGCATTTGTTCTCAGGTCAAATGTGTCAACCAGATCTGACACAAACTTGAAGACGGGTCCTTGGGTCCATTCTGAGTATAGTAGATACTGTGTTGTGCCATCTAGATCCCTCTTCAGGACTGAAGGACTCTTTCCCTCAGCTTCTGGTAATGCAGCCAAGAGATAGTCCTCAGCTGTCAGCCCTCTCCAGAAACTGCCCTTGGTTGGAAAGAGCTGCTTTGCTTAAGGTCACGTGTCTTTCCCAGGGACAACTTGCATCCAGTGAGCATAATGGGGAAGTATAGTGACATAGCCCCTTTGTTGTAATTTGGGGCAACCCTCAAGGGTTGTCCCAGCTCGAGTACTCCCTGTGGAGTTGGTTGAAGCCTTTTTGGAGACTGTATTAACACCTGACTTCTCCCTCTGCCTGCTATGCTTCCTTCTCTTACCTTCCAGGTGTTGATCTGTAAAGCACTCCCCCAATAAACCTCCTACACGCTAATCTCCCTTTGAGTCTGCTTCCCAGGGAGCCAAGCCTGCAACTCTGAGTCACCTAGGCAGTCAACTTGATTGTTCACTATGTCCAGCTTATCACCACCACGTGTATGCATGCACTTTGCATTTCAACATCCCTTATTTTGCCACGCCTCATAGAAGCCCACCTCTCACTTGGTTCCCAGCAATTAAAAAGGAGGCTAATAATATTCAGTGCAGGGGGTAAAGTATGTGGAACACTTTGAAAAGGCATTAAAAAAACTTGAAAATGTTCTTATAAGTGAATCAAGAAAGCAAATATATCAAAGAGAAGACAGGCAAAGTGGCCTAAAGCTCCAAATTAAGTGAAGTTTTAGAAAGGAATAGTCCTCTATAATGTCCTATAAGTAGGATAAGCACACAATGAATTTTCCACAACAGTTCCCCATACTGACAAAGCATGAGATGGAAGGGTGTGGAAAGAAGAATAGACCTTATTCCTCATTCTACATCAAACAGACTTGTAAATGTGTGAAATATACCATTAGATGAACTCAAAGAAAGCTTAGCCTACCTCTGACAGTCAGGGGACCAAGATTTGCCCTTTAAGAATTAATCCCTAGCCTTACAAAAAACTTAGTGCCAAATTTAAGAAGGATAAAGAAATGGACAAATGTTCAAGTACCTTCCAAATTACCCTTGTCTGTTTTCTCTCTGGACAGTCTGTGACCCAACCTCATTCACTCTCCAGATATATCTACTTTCCCAGCTCTCAATTGTCGCCCTTGATTTCTCAGACCTCGAGGTTCCTCCCCATAGTCTAGTGTCACCGAAGACTGTTATTCCTGTAACAGACCCTTTTTGACCCAGTTCCCAGAATCTCCCTCATACTTGTATGCTCCCTCAAGAACAGTTTTGACTCATTTTAGGCTGTGCTGCTTGTTTAATTGGTTAAAAAGAAAAAAAAAGCGGATAAGGTTATGCAGAGCACCACTCCACTAATGAAATATGTATGATGAATGTTAACATTCAAAGTATTGGTTCAAGCAGTGATATCTATCTCCTCATGTTCATTTGCATGAATGTTGAAAAAAATGGCCATCATATGGACAAAATCCAAATGTGAAAATGGCTCTTTGATTTGCAGCTGTGACCACTGTTTGCAGAGTCACTTGGTTCTCTACCCTGCCTGTTGTCCTCAAGCTATTGTTCAAACTGGGCTCTCCTGCACCCTTAAGATTTTTGCCAGCCTTATCCAACAGCTGCTAGTATTTTCCAGCCATGCCCAGCAATGTAGTCCTCTCTTTCAGCTGTGATTCAGAGTGTTTTTAAAAAGCTCCCTTTGCCTTCTCAATTTGTGGTTACTTCAGTTCTCCATTCAATAGGGGTTTGAGCATCTGTTTCCTACCACTGTATAGTAGGACTGGGTTTACAGAAGCATTTCATCAATGCAGGCAGATTGACTATGTTTTATGGCCCTCTTTTTAATTTATTTGTTTATGTAAGTTCAGGTTGTCTATTACTACATAACAAACTACCTCACACTTAGTGGTATACACCAGCAACAATCACTTATTATTATTACTATTATGTCTCACATTTCTGGGGTTAACTGGGCTCAGCTAAGCACTTCTTGGTAAGAGTTTCTCATTCTGCTGCATGCAGGTAGTTGGACTCATCTCAAAGTCTTCCTCTCTTATATGTCTGGTGGTTTATGCTGGCAGTTGACTGGAACTGCAGCTGGAACTGTTGGCCAGAATGTAAACATATGGCCCCTTCATGTAGCCTAGCATCCCTCATAGCATGGTAGTTATGTTCCAAGAGCAAGCAGCCCAGAGAGACAGAGCCAAATGAAAGCTCTATCACCTTTTATTACCTAGCCTTAGAAGTAACATGGCATCACTTCTGCTATATTCTATTGGTCCATACAGTCATAGAGGTCCACTCAGCTTCAGGAGGAGGGAACATAGACTCCACCTTTCAGTGAGGGAATGGCAAAGTACATTCTAAGGAGAAAATGTAGAATGGGAAATATTGTTATGGCCATCATTAGAAAATACAGTCTCTGACAATACATAACTTTTAAAAATTACACAAATAATATATATTCATTGTAGAAAATTTAAAAATACATATGGTTAATAATTACTATTTTATGTTAAACAGGACTTATAATCTGCTAAGGAAGATAGAAGCACAGTCACCTTTGGGCTGTTTCATACCTATATATATGGAAATCAAATTTTCTAATCCCAGTGTTAAGGTCCACTGGTGTTTATGCTGCTTCCAGATACAAAGAGCAGTCTGAGAGATAGTCTGAATGCTTAAATATTGAGAATTTTGGGTATTTTGATGGTTAATGGAGGGTCAACAAGACAAAATATATATAAAGCCAGAACTGTCTCAGAAAAATCAATGTGTGTTTAGCCCACTTTCAGGATATCATAGAGGACTATTGCTTTGGAAAAACTTCACTTAATTCAGAGCTTTATTCCACTTTGCCTTTCTTACCTTTGATATGTTTACTTTCCTGATTCACTTATAAGAACATTTTCAGAGTTGCTTTTGTGCCTTTTCAGAGTGTTCTACATGTATTACCCCCATTCAATCCTCTGCAGTGCTGTCAGTCATTTGTAATGCCAAATAGAACAATTAAGTAACAACTTTGTATTGTCATTTAAAATACTCATTTGCACAGCAGAGCCTGAAAAAATAAAAGATGGTAAACCAATGTCACTGCAAATCATAAGGCCATTAAAATGACACCTAAGAATATTTATTATAAGGGGAAATGTGCATAACATATTAATTAAAGAAAATATAAAACTGTATATATATATACAATGTGATGCCTTTTGTTTCAATTACATACATATGCAGAAAAAATGGCAAGAGGATAGTAAGATTATAGATGATTTAATTTGCTTCTTTATGCTATTCTGTATTTTCTACAGTGAACGTATATTCAAGTTTTAACTCAAAAATAAAAGTTTATACATTTTTTTTAAAGATTTTATTTTTTCCTTTTTCTCCCCAAAGCCCCCCAGTACATAGTTGTATATTCTTCATTGTGGGTCCTTCTAGTTGTGGCATGTGGGACGCTGCCTCAGCGTGGTTTGATGAGCAGTGCCATGTCCGCGCCCAGGATTCGAACCAACGAAACACTGGGCAACCTGCAGTGGAGCGCGCAAACTTAACCACTCGGCCACGGGGCCAGCCCCAAAAGTTTATACATTTTAAAGCCAAGGTCAGAAGAAAATAGTAAAAGAAGAAACCCTCAATTGTGTACACTATCCATGATGAGGCTTGTACACATCCTTAATTTATGTAACTTTCACTATACTTACAGTGCATTCGACCATTTAACCAATCCTGAGAAGTACAGTATCTTCCATTTCATACCTTTGTAGGGGTACATTTCAATTGACACAATTATACCACCTGGATAGATCTCATTGAGACATCATGATGCTCACAAGAGGGACACAAAGCAAAGTGATGCAAAATATTCTACTTAAAATGACAATGGGGACAACATTGAACGAAAAAGCTCCTGCACAGCAAAGGAAACTATCAACAAAATGAAAAGACAACCTAACAACTGGGAGAAGATATTTTCAAACCACATACCTGATAAGGGGTTAATACCCAAAATATACAAAGAACTCATACATCTCAACAACAAAAAAACTAACAACCCAATTAAAAAATGGGCAAAAGATCTAACAGACATTTTTCCAAAGAAGATATACAGATGGCCAACAGGCACATGAAAAGATGTTCACCACCACTAGTTATTAGCGAAATGCAAATCAAAACTACAATGGGATATTACCTCACACCCATCAGAATGGCTATAATTAACAAGACAAGAAAGAACAAGTGTTGGAGAAGATGTGGAGAAAAGGGAACTCTCATATGCTGCTGGTGGGAATGCAAACTGGTGCAGCCACTATGGAAAACAATGTGGAGATTTCTCAAAAAATTAAGAATAGAACTACCATACAATCCAGCTATTCCACTGTTGGGTATTTATCCAAAGAACATGAAAATGAATGTGTAAAGATACATGTACCCCTATGTTCATTGCAGCGTTATTCACAATAGCCAAGACTTGGAAGCAACTTAAGTGTCCAGCAAGGGATGAAGGGATAAAGAAGATATGGTATACATACACAATGGAATACTACTCAGCCATAAGAAAAGATGAAATCTTGCCATTTGCAACAACACGGATGGACTTTGAGGGTATGATGCTAAGCAAAATGTCAGAGGGAAAAAGTCAAATATCATATGATCTCACTCGTAAATAGAAGATAAAAACAACAACAACAAAAAGCACGCAGATACAGAAATTAGATTGGTAGTTACCAGAGGGGAAAGGGGGAGGGTGGAGGGTGAAAGAGGTGACTAGGCACATGTGTATGGTGATGGATTGTAATTAGTCTTTGGGTAGTGAACATGATATAATCTACACAGAAATTGAAATATAACGATGTACACCTGAAATTTGTGTAATGTTATAAACCAATGTTACCTCAATAAAAATATAATAAAAAAATAAAATAAAATCACAGTGGTGGAAATGCATTACCAGTCCAAACCACTAAGAGTTGTGAATTTACACTTCATTCTGCAGTTGTTATATTTGTTGTAAATATAAAAGAGTGGAATGCAGTTCTTTTTGAGATGGCTTAGCCTGGTAAATTCATATTCCCATTTCAAATGACTTGTTTGGTGAGAGTAACAATGTCACATACCAATGTGAATAAAGAAGATGGAGAGAATATATGAATGGAGGATATGGAAGCAGCATTTTATAATTTATCAATATATGAAAGCTTAAATTAGTTTTTATTTAAAAATAAGTACCAGAAGGGGCCAGCTCCAGTGGCCTAGTGGTTAAGTTTGGCATGCTCCACTTCAGCAGCCCAGGTTTGGTTCCCAGGCACAGACCTACACCACTCATCTGTCAGTGGCCATGCTGTGGCAGCGGCTCACATACAAAAATAGGAAGATTGGCAATGGATGGTAGCTCAGGGTGAAACTTCCTCAGCAAAAAACTAAAATAAAATAAGTACTGGAAGAATGAGTGGATACTGTGAATTTGTGGTTGATTTGGGCAACAGAGAGTGGGATGGGTACATGGACTGTGATGATGAATCAGCCATTTGGGCTGTGAGTCAAAGTGTGGCACATCTACTGCCATGTGTGAGTAGAAAAACAACCCTTGTGTTTCACTCTTGTCTTGCATTGGACTCATTTAATATGTCTACTAAGTATTACAAAGCCAAATTTATGTATTTTTAGCCAAATAAATGCAAATAATTATAAATTCCAAAGGGTATTTACCAAGGACTTGCAGGTGCTATTCAGTCAACAGATGTACACATTTGATATAACTCAGAGAGAGAGCACCTCCTGGTTTTCCTTCTACTTATCTGGCAACTCTTCAATCTACTTTATAAGTGCCTCCTTCTCTTCCCTCTTTTTTAGATTTTGCCACTCCCACAAATCCATACTCTGTTCTCTTCTCCTTTCATTCTGGATAATCTTTTTGGGAAGTCCTACCTCCAGCCGTGGCTTCCAGCAGTACTAATGACTTAAAACTAATGTCTATGTCACCAGCCCAGATAGCTATCCTGAGTTTCAGACCCATAAATCCAAACAGCCTCTAGACATCTCACTTGAATGTATCAGAAGGACTTGAAACTCACAGAGTCTAAAACTGATCTCAACATTTTCCCAATCAAACATGCCATAACTTCAGCTTCAGGTCTTCATTGTTTCTTGCTCTGATTATAGAAAAAACTCCAAACTACTCTTTCCACTTGGAGTCTTGCCAACTTTCAAGTATTCAATTCTGTATTTGGGAATTTGGAAGGAAGCATTCCTATGTTTATCTCCCTATCATCTTCAAGATAGTTATTCTAACTCTTCCTAGGTCTCTAGTCTTCTTTTGCCTCTTATTTCAGTCCCTTACTGAACTACTTGCACTTCCTTGGACACAGTTTTGTTAGACTTCTGAGATTACGGGAACCAGAGGCTTAATATAGTCATCTAAGGTAGTAAGGATCTATTGTAAAGCTTTATATGTAGGAGAAAAGAACCTCACACAAAAACAGGAATCACTGCCATTCAGGACCTAAAGCATCAAGCCATTTGGTCAACCCTTAAGCAGCAAAATTCTATGGAGCTTTGCAATAGTGTTCTACCACTATTCTTTCATTGCTTGCTTCTCTTTCTATATGTCTTATCTCTATTTCTACTACCGATTGTCTGATACTTTCCATTATTCCTGCTCAGATGCCAAAGGTAGAGCCTGTGATTGACCCACTTAACCGTCATTGCTTTTCAACGTATAGTTTTTAGCCACAAATCTCCTCATATATTACCAGACAGACAGACAGGATTGGCAGCCCTTGAGTCATGTGCTCATTACCAGTCCATTAAGTGGCTAATCTTCACTGAGATGCCATCCCTCAACATGGAGGTTTAATCTGGGTGATTCCCCTCAAGAAGAGCAAAGGGGCTTGTCAGTAACCGTAACTAGCATGTATAGTGGGTAAGATAGTTACAGACTATGAATTGAGGTAGGCAAAAATATAACTTTTATTTTTCTATAACTGAAACAAATTCCTATCTTGAAATTTTATTCTGCTGACAGCAAAAAGTTAAGCTTGCTTAATTTAAGATAAGTCACTCAATTCAGGGTTTTCTCAGTCAAATAAGAGTTCTTTTCTTACTGCTTTTCCACATGTCTTAGTTTGGAAAAAGCAGCATCTGAGATGAGGAATTGGATTCTGATAGTTTATGTGAGTTGTAAACTTCAGAAGCAAGAATGAGAGAGCAAGAAGGGTAAGACATGGGAGAAGGAAAAAACAGTAAGGAGTTTGTTATAGAACTGTAGGCAACTGGGATTCTATTCCACTGTACCCCTTAAGAAATGGATAGAACGAAACTCATAATTGTCTCTGAAAAATAGGAATGCTGGAATATTTATACTCCAAATCCCACCCCTCACTGGTGGAGAATTTCCCCTGTAGGCATTAACTGCCCTGTACTTTTGGACTACCCTCATGCAGGTTGAGCAAACCTCTGCATCTTCAGAAAAAGTCCTAAAACAGTAAAGTGTAAAATTTGGGTGCATGCTTGGAGTAGTTTGCTGAGAGTATGCATAAGAACTATCTGCCACAGCTGCAGTTAATATCTGAGCGTAGCCAAAAGGATGTGGTATGGGACATCAAAATTTTCTACTACGCTCCAGGACAAAAGCCATGATATACTACTGTGTGGATGATATTCAGATGTTATAATCTATCCAAGCTGGCATTACTGAGACACTTAAGGCTCCGCTTATCCACAGTCTTTATCTTCTAGCCCTGCTAGTAGACTCTGAGGCATCTACAGTTCCCTCCAGTCTCCAATTGTCAAATACACACAGGGAAATCTGTCCTCTCCTTCCCATGGCCATACAACCCCACAAATCCTTTACCCTCTCTCAACTCAACTCCTGCACTCTTCTCAGGGAGATACCTGGGATGAGGGTTTGAAGACCAGCCCTCAGAATTAGGGCTTGAGGACCCATTCTCAGGGACACACACCAAGGTCTACTTTAATATTTGCATCTCCTAACCCTCCTCTCCTTCACACCAGCCTGTGAGAACCCTATCTAATTTAAGCAGGTGGGAAAATCTGACCTGACTGATTTCATATTTTTCCATGCCTTTTATTTATGCCGTAAACTTTGTGTCCTGAATTCTTCAGGGCTCTGACTCTTGAAACTATTCTTGCAACTCAAAATCTTTTACCCTCAACATTGTTGTCTCTTCTGGGAGTTTCAAAGGCTGTGTTGAGCCTGAAAAGCTGAGTATTGCCTCCTTTCTTCCCCCCTTTGTATTTCTTTTGAAGTAACTGTACCCTGAGAGCAGTAAGTATAGAATATTCTCTCATCTTGGGTTTCTAGAAGTAGACCTTGAGATGAAGACTTGTGTGAAAGTAACTTATTAGGATATGTTCCCCAAAAAAGCCAGCAGAGGAGTAAGGAAGTGGAAGAGGGAAAGGAAGGAGGCCAAGCAAGGATGCAATATTAAGCTAAGTCCTGTGAAGGGTAACTTTGGCTCTATCCCAGGGTTTAACCTTAGAGACAATGGAGGTCACTCATCAGAGATTTCCCCCTCAAGGAAGGGGCAAGCAAGTTGGAATATTTATCCTCTCATCCCATCAGTCATTGGTTAAGAGCTGCCCACTGGCAGAGGAGGGAAGGCGGAGAGGGCATGGGGATTGTAGCATAAAATCCCAATTACTTCTGCAAATTCTGTTCTGACAGCATCTGTTAGGAATACCCTTGCCATTATCTGAATAGAAGATCGGTATGAGCAGCAGGAAATAGTAGGGAAAGAAACACAGGATAATATTTTGGCGGCCAGCCTGGTGGCACAGCGGTTAAAGTTCGCATGTTCCGCTTCAGCAGCCTGGGGTTTGCCGGTTCGGATCCCGGGTGTGGACATGGCACCACTTGGCAAAAGCCATGCTGTGGTAGGCATACCACATATAAAGTAGAGGAAGATGGGCATGGATGTTAGCTCAGGGCCAGTCTTCCTCAGCAAAAACAGGAGGATTGGCAGTAGTTAGCTCAGGGCTAATCTTCCTCTAAAAAAAAAAAATTCAGAATATAATGTTGCCATGCATATCCACTAGGTTTAACTCCCTGTGCCCTCTTGCACCACCATGAATTTCATATGGGGATATTAAGTTTTGTGTGTTCTCCTTTTCTGCCAGGCCAATTACTGTTTCTGCAAAACTTAGTCTCCCCAGTCCCAACCCCTTTTTCTCTCTGCTCTCATAATATCCTCTGAGAATAAGTCTATCAAAGTTGTATTTCCCCTATTAGAAATTGGAGTCCATAAAAACAGAGACCAGCTTGCTCCTTTCAGTATCCCCAGACCTAAGTACTCCATAAATGCTTATGAAAGAATAGATGAAGATGTATAGTTCACTCAGGGACTTGGAAGTACAAAGGCAAACCCTGACTTGTGCCTCCATTCCATACACTTTTATTCGGGTCAAATCAGTTTACAATGAACATTAAGGGAAATCATTAAAGGGACACAATGTCAAAAATGGTGGTATGTGGTTTCAAGAATGTGTATGAAAGGGGAGAAGCTGGTTTAGCCCACTTTGCTTTGATGACGGAAAGGCTGGCTGATTAAAGGTGGTTTGTTTATGAGCATGACAGTGGTTTTTAGCACTGACCAGGAAGGCCACCTCCTTGAGCTATCCTGAGAAATGTGAGATTCCTCAAAATGAGGGTCAGGTTGTTCTCCTAGATTTGCTACAACCTGAGGATAGCTCTCCATGCACATGTGCAGTTGCCAAAGATTAATGATGATATGAATAGACGGGTTGATAAGTGGACGGATGGATGAGGGATGGATGGATAGATAGATGGATGGACTGAAAGACGGAGAGATAGACATGAGTTTGTCAACTCTGTAAGTACATTTGACTGGACTACCCAATTCTAATAGAAGTAAGGCATTATTAACAAGGAAGAGGGTTCCTTTTAGGACAGAAACTTAAAATCACGTAGGAATAGATTTTTAGAGCTTAAAAAGTATTCATAGATTATGATCAGGCACTTATAAGAGGAAAAATAAGAAAGTTGAGCACAAAGCGAGCAATCTGACATTTAATAAATACAGAGTAGTTATTGCACCTGAATGGTTTTCAAAGCAAGCAGCTCCTATAGTTGTCTCTATTAAACCTGACAGGAATATAATAATATGTTGTTATTTTAGTGGACTATAAATAAAACTGCCTACCTGGACCCTTCATCTAATTCTTAGGATTGACAATATCTATGCCAAGTTAATGGAGGGAGACATTCATTGAGTGTCGTCCACACACCAAAATGTAGAAGTGATAGAATTTTTAATATCCTATAACCCAAGTAGAGTTTTGCTTTCTGGTCAGCTTTCTTTGAGGGAATTTATTGACCCTATGTTATATTCTAGACCACATGAAAAAAAGATTTTTGTACAGGAATTTTGTGTGTAGCCATGAAAGCTGACATGCATTCTTTCAGGTCAGAATTAATCTCAACATCTCAGTCCTTTCATTGCACTTTGTACTTCTAGAACAGTAGGACTGGCAGGCAAGCTGCCTCATATTACAGTTTACATGTGTGTCTGTTTCTTTTATCAGATTAAGACTTCCCCCGAAGTATCTAGAATTATGCCTGGCACATAGCCTCTGTCTCTTCTCTGTGTCGGGATCCTCTACTGATCTTCAAAGATTTAGCTCAAAAGTCAACCCTGATGCTCCTCTAGAGCAGTCAGTCGTTCTCTATTCTAAGCTTCTACTATACTGCTTTCACAATGCTGTTAAGGTGCTTGTCTCATTATACTATCATTTATATAGATATATGACTCCCCTATTGAACCATGAACCCCTGAAGGGGACAGATGCTGCACTTTCACCATTTTTCCCTTAGCACCTAACGTAACGCCTGCCACATAGTAGATACTAAATAAATATCTGTTGAATTAAAATGTAGTGAATAGTTTATCTATCAATATATAGCAAATTAAAAGTAAAAATCCCTGAAATAGGACTCGAGTTCAAATTAGAAAATGTGAGTAAATCTCAACTCTCAGGGTAATTATTAGTGCTGCAGAGGAAATGTTCTTGGGCTTGATAATAGATCAAGTAGGGAGCTGCACTAAAAAACCATTGTGTATGCTTTCATTTCTGGTCCCTTTGCTAGGAAGTGGACACTATGTTAGCATCATTTTGTATTATGTATTGTAGGAATAAATTCTTAATCAGGGATCTACAGAGAATTAAATCATTTAGCACATGTAAAAATCTAAAATCTAAAATAAACATTTTGCTCTTCTTTATTCTGCAAAACTAGCATGTCAGCGAAAATGATGGTAAGCTAGAACTGTTCACTCTTGTTTAGTTAGATCTGCAGAAGATTTGGATTGGCACCACTGAGAAGACTCTATGTTAGAAATATTTCACATATGAAATTTAAAAGTTGGAAGGAGAGAATTTAAAAAGGAAGGAGCTAACTTGAACCTAATCATGAGGAAATAGTTGGCAAATTCAAAGTAAGGAATAGTCTACAAAAGAATTGGCCTCTACTCTTTAAAAAAATCAACATTGGGAAAGTAAAAGTCAACTGAAGAATTGTTCCAGATTAAAGGAGACTAAAGAGGCTTGACAAATAAATGCAAAAAATGACCCTGGAGCAGGAAAATAAAATGCTCTCAAGGACATCAACAAGACAGTTCAAGAAATTTGAATGAGTATAGTGTGTAAGATAATACTATTGTATCAGTGATAAATGTCCCAAACTGGATAATTGTACCATGGTTATGTACAAGAATGTCTTATTCTTGGGAGACACACACTGAAGCATTTAGGGGTGAAGAGACATCATGTCTATAATTTCCTTGCAAATGATCCAGCAAAAATAACAATTATGAATACAGATTAATTTATTCTTGCAATTTTTCTGCAGGTTCAAAATTTTTCAACATAAAAAATTGAAAATGATAAAAATAAAGGGACTAATCCCTTTATTTTTTGCAAATGTGGAGACGTACAAGTTTATAGCAGCAAATGTACTCTCATGTCATCCAAAAGTTAAACCACCCAAATGTTCTTCAATAGTAAAATGGATAAATAAATTATGGTGTATGTATATAATGGAATACTACAGAACAGTAAAAATGAATCTGCTAGAGTTACACATCACAACATGGATGAATCTCCAAAACACAATAATGCAGAGAATGAAAGAAGTTGCAAAAGACGTCATGCAGTATGATTGCATTTATTTAAAGTTCAAAAAAGGCAAAAATAAACATAACTGTCAGGTAAAACTCTAAGAAAAGCAATAGTAAAAGGTCATTAGTATAGTACAATAATCTATCATCCGAAAAAATTTAACAGCTTTATTTGGACTGAATATCCTGCTGCCCTTTTATTTTTTTAAAGATTGGCACCTGAGCTAACATCTGTCGCCAATCTTCTTTTTTTCTTCTTCTTCCTCTTCTCCCCAAAGCCCCCCAGCACATAGTTATATATTCTAGTTATAAGTCCCTCTGGTTGTGTTATGTGGGACGCCACCTCATCATGGCCTGATGAGCGGCACCACGTCCGCACCCAGGATGCAAGCCTGCAAAACCCCAGGCTGCCAAACTGGAGCCGGCGAACTTAACCACTTGGCCATGGGGCTGACCCCTTGATGCCCTTTACCAGTCATGTTCTCCCTGTTAACTCATTATGGGACTGTGCTCTGGAAGCTTTAGAAATTATGGTCTCATCGTCACCTGTGTTAGCTCAGGTGAGGGTTTTTAAAATTTGTTTCATATTTACAGTCATTCTAATGGGTGCTATAATTCATGAAAGAGTCTGGTGACAACTAGAAAAACCATAAACTATACCCTTGACATCCTTGCCTTCTATTCTAGATATGTATATTCAATCCCAGCACTGGAAATAGGACATACAAGGTCATATTAGCAATTTGTTCCTAGGATCTTTAATTCTTTCTGCATTCATCTTCTCCATTCAGTGCCTCTGCCTTTTCTTCCAGCATTGTGAAGTTATAGTGTGAAACACGTACCATACATTGTCAAAACAAAGGAAAGAAATAGCAGCCTGCTCACAGCCACAGCTAACACAACCATTAATAAGTGCCTGGAGACATACTTTGAGCTTTGAACTAGAGATGAACAGACTGGAGGTCAAGATACCCAAAACCACACCACATGGGAGACATTTTAAAGAATTTGGCTATTAGGCTCTGGAGAAGAATATAGGGGCGACAGAGACACATTCGATGACTGAATTTAAATATCTAAAGAGGTGTCACATGGAAGCTGGATTTGACTTATTCTTTATGACCCAAGGGACAGAACTTGGGCCAATCGGTGACAGCTTCAGGAAGACAGATGTAAATCAATGTAAGGGAGAGCCACGCAGAAATATGACAGCCTCACAGGGAAGTGAATTGCCTATTTCAAAAACCATTCTGAAAGACGTTAGCCAAGCAATGGGATGGGATTGGTAGGTAAAATGATTGATTTTTCAGGGTTCTGAGTATCTGGGTTCTATGCGGGTTCTAGGTATGGAAGAGGATGCTGAGCTAGTAGTTAGGAGGCCTGAGTCATTGCCCTTCCTTACCCACTAACTAGCCATTTGGGGACTTCTTCTCCTATAATGAAGTAAGAGTATGAGGAGAAGCTCATACTGATGTCACTGCCTTGATAGAGACAACAACCCCATATCAGGTTAGTTTGACACTGATGTTGACCTTGTGACAGCAAATCTGTTTCATTGAGACCAGCCTAACTTACTAACACTGGGAATCTTATGTAGACCGACATGTTTTAGAGTATTTCTTCTCTGGGGAAACAAGAGTGAAATTATAATGTACATATCACCACCATGGCATTAAAAAACAGGTTTAATCAAAGGGAAAGATTACATGGGAGCTATGCTTGATGCTCAAGGAGAATCAATTTGCCTTTGAGAGGAATTACTCTCCAAGAGTAGCTTCATCCTTGGCTTCTACAAAATATCAGTATATTACCTGAAACTAAGTACTACAAACATTTTCTTTTTTATTAGTTAATTATGTTACTAAATAGTACATAACGAACAAAATTAATTGGTCACCTATTGCTCACATTCTGAGTCTTTATAAGAGTATGCAGAAATAGTTTATGGTGCCCTTGACATCCCAGGAACCAGCATCAGCTGTGTTTGTGTTACTATTATAAATTTCACAGAGGAGGGAAAACTCTTTTTCTTGGTACTAAGACCCAGGACTATGGACAGGAAAGACGCTTCATTTCCTGTCATACTGTTTCCATCCCTGTACTAGGAATATAGTCATATATATTTTTCAACTGCATAATAGTTTTTAGCAATTTCTAATGGAGAAGTGTATCAGTCAGGATTCTGGAAGGAAATAAAATTCTACTCAGATGATTCAATGAGGAGATTTTAGTAAAGGACTACTTACAGCTGTATGAGTAAAGTTAAGGGAAACAACAAGGAAAGTTGAGGCATCTAGAGATGAGTGATAGCTGGAAGCCATTACCAACCCTAGGGCTGAAGGGGAAAGGAAAAGTACAGAAACCAGTGAGAGCTGGAACTATGGAGGAGGAGATACCCAGTAGAATCTATAGTTATAGAGAGACTCAACCACAGCCAGAACCAAGACATGAAGCAGGGTGGAATAGGGAAAGATATCCCAACCTCTCTCTGTCTTCATGTTCTGTGATCACATGCTGGTGCCTCTCTTTAGCTGAGTCAACAAAGCAAACTCAGGAACTTATTACATGTTCAACATTGTTTGTCAAATGACTATCTCCTAACTCCCACTTTAGATTTCTTCCCATAGTAGCATACTTTCATGGGGATGTGCTCTAGAAATGTTTGGTGATGACCACCTAACCTGTAAATAATTTAGTCCATATGCCACTTGGAAATAAAAATGATGTATGGGATCACATTTATTGGAATTTCATCTTGATCCAAAAGTTAATTCAGGCTCTACTCTACGGTGCTGGAGACAGAAATGGTTTCAGATCTCATTGATCTTCTACAATACAAGAATGTCCAGAGACATGCGCAGCAGAAAGAAGAGAGAAAACATAGACACTAAAATGCAGATATAAAAGTTTGGCTATATAGACATGTGTATCTGGGATACATATGTATGGGTGTATGTGTGTGCGGGTGCCTTTAGTGAGTAAGCATATATGTACATATGTACTAGATATCCTACATTTCTCTTCCCCATACCCCTCCCCAGACCCACTCTCCACGCTTCTCTACCTTCTTTGAATCCTGGGAGACTGAACTATGTAAATTACAGCAATGCATTTCCTCACCCTCTCACTTCCTGTTATGTTCAGACAATGGAAGGAACACCCGCAGAAGATCAGAGGGCAGTAAAAGAGAAAAGTCAGGATATTTATTCCTCTGACTTTCCTTGTCAAGTCACTATGGCTGGCCACCTCCTCAACTGAAAATCACAATTTCTATCATGCAACCCATTTTTCTCCCCAGGTTCCAGTTACTGCTCTCTTCCCTTGTCCCTTCAGGGGTGATGGCACCTTGCTATAACCATCTCCTGAGGTATTCCACTTAACCCTGTGGTTTCCTTGTACCTTGCCCATATCTTGTAAATAGTACCTATGTTGAACTCTTCTCAGATTACCTATTTTGAGTGTTCTATCTGTTCCCAGCACAGACCCTGACTGATGCAATATGCCCTGACAACTCACAAAGATTAATAGTATTTTTCCAGTCTACTGCAACATTCCAGGCTTTAAAAAAATCACATTTGCTTGGTAATAATGTAGGTCTATTAGACTATAATGTCTTCAAGAGCAAGGATCATACCATACACATCATTGTAACATTTGCAGCCCTAAAGAGCTCCTGCCCCATAGTTAGCACTCAACAGTTATTCTGAGGGATTGAATTGAACTGAAATACAACCTAGCTATTCCTAGGCTATGATCTTGAATGAACAAGATAAACATTATCTTAATCATGACATAAAAATCATGTGATCTTAAAGAATTTGGAGATGTTAACTTGCTGAACATAATACCCATTTTAATGTCTTCTTCATGCAGAAATAAATGGTGTTTAAGGGTATTATACAGCTTGCTGTGTAATTACATTAATCAGAGAGTGCCTCTTCTGTTGGTTCCTTTGCTGTTGCCATGGTAGCAACTACATGTTTGCAAGTGGAGAGCACGTGTAGAACCTACTCTTAATTACACGTGTAGCACTACATTTCAGAGAAAACAATAAATATGGAGGTCATGGAGTACACGGAAAACGGATATGATGAAAAAAGATTTGCTCTCCAGCTTTTCTATCTCTTGGTTATTCCTAAACCCTTTATTAGTATGTTCTGACTCCCTCTTACCCTTTTCCTTTCACCTCAGTAAAAAGGCCTCTGCAGCCACCCACCAAATTATAATCCTCTACTCCTTAAATGATCCAGAACTATTTCTTAAAAAATGTCAGTAGGAAATTAAGTGCTGTCATAACAAAAATACAGTGGAATGAAAGTGTCTACTGACAATTTTCTAAGAAAACTGATACCACCTTCTGTCTTTTCTCATATCATGGCAAAGCATCAAGGCCTTCCTTTCTAAGTAGTCTTTGTATTGCTAAGAGTTCTTTTTTGTGTTATACACCTTGCTTGGTTGTGCAATGTAGTTAATAGCTCTTGCCATTCACACAGATATTGCCAAGATTAACTAATTATGGCACATTTAAAAAATAGACAAACCAAAAAGCACAATATCCACACTAAAAAGAATTTTCCAATCGAAGGTTTTTCATTAAATCAAAACTAAGTAATATTTTTTTATTTCTGTCCCTCTACTTGTCAGATATTATTTAAGGAAAATAGCACATTCTTTGAAGAAATAAAAATGGCCTTTCCTTAATTCTAATTAAGCCTTTCCAAAGAAAAACCTATGCCAAATCAATCTAGATGAAAAACTTTTATTTATTTTAAATAGTCTCACAGTTTAATCACATATTTTAGCATTACTTTTGTCCAATAAAAATTAATCTTATATTGGCAATAAAATGTCAATGTGCAACAACACATTTGTTTTTGCCTCCTTTTGGTCTTCCCCTCATCAATGTTGATCATTTGCTTATTTATCCTTTCTATTAGGAATTTGCTAACTACTTATTATGCACTTGACACTTACCCAGACTCAAAGGATACCTAAATGAGAAGTCCCAACTCTCCGAAAGCTCGTGTCTATAGATGAGATAACAGATGCAGTCAACTTGCAGGCCAACTGTTTACGGTCTATGAAAGTCTTAACAGGAACCACTTATCTCTGCTCCCTGTGCTTGCACATCCTCCAGCAGTCTAGCCCAAGACAATTCTCATGGAAAGAGCAGAAAAGCAAAAGAACAAGAAGTGTATAAGAGCTCCTGAGGCCTAAGCTTGACACTGGCCCACTGTCACTCCCACTGCATCCTATTGACCAAGGCAAGTCATAAGGCCAACCCAGATTTAAAGGGTAATTATATAGGCTCCACTTCTTGATGGGAGGAGCAGCAAAGTAACACTGCAAAAGGTGTGGCTACAGGGAGGAATGGAGGATTGGGGTCACTTTTGCAATCACCGTACTAACAAAAGCATAGTAAAACAACAAATCCAACCTAGCAGGAATTAGACAAGGCTGAATATAGTATTGAAAGATGAGTAGGATTTTCTATAATAACATTCATTAAAAGACAAATTAATATTTAGATTGACAGTATAAAACAAGGAGTCCAACATATAATTGAGTAGTACCCTTGAGTCAAGTGTTCCCTTGTTACATTTCTCAGTTAGCTACACCTCTGAAATATAAGTAAGGAGGTTTCCTGAGGTTTAGCTAAATTAGAACTCTGATTAAAGTCAATTCAGATCTTATATTCCCACAACCACTTCAATACTTAAGGATTCTTATCTGTCAATAACCAGAGAATCACAAAAATTCCAAAGACTAGCTTATAATGAGTGCTCCATAAGTACTTCTTTACTGAACAAATTAATAAATTAATAAATGAAAGGATAAATGAGGTATCTTTAAAAGGCTTTGAAACTTTATTAGGACAGCCAGGCAGTATCAAGAGAGATTATGCCACAAAAAGCAGCCCAACCTGGAAAGCCTCTTTATCCCTACACACTTGAGACTGACTCTCCTCTCTTATCAAGAGTAACTGAACAGCCCAACCTGGGGAAACTCTTTCTACTTTCTCAGGCAGCACCAGCAGAGACCAGTGGGAACCTCAGTGGCACCAGATAAACCAAGCAGACCGAATTACTATAAAAGCTCTGAAAATTAAACTGTCATTGGAACCACAGCCCAGAAAAGTAGACGAAGACCTGTTTTCTAAACCTAAACTGGATGAACTGCCTGCTAAAATAAAAGATTTAAATAGGATTCTGAGTCTCTTAACATAATAGTAAAATGTCCAGTATACAATAAAAAAAATCACTCATAATTCCAAGAAGCAAGAAAATTACAACTTGAATGAGAAAAGGCAATCAACTGACACCATACCAGGACGAGTCAGATGTTGGAATTATCAGAGAGGGATTTTATAGCATCTATCATAAAAAAAAAAAAGGTTCCAACAATCAATTACAAATTCTCTTGAAAAAAATGAAAAAATAGAAAATCTCAGCAAAGAACCAAAACTTATAAAAGAACCAAATGGAATATAGAACTGAAAAATACAATAAGAGATTTTTTTAAAGTACCTTGCTGGATTTGCTCAACAGTAAAGTTGAGATGACATAGAATATAATCAGTAAACTTGAGGACAGATCAATAAAATTGACCTAATCTCAAAAACAGAGAGAAAAATAGACTGAAAAATAAAAACAAACAGAACTTCAGAGACCTGTGGGACAATGACAAAAGATTCAAGATTCCTATCATCAGAGTCATAAAAAGGGAGAAGAAGAGGAATGGGACTGAAGATACAAGAAGAAATAATGTCTGAAAACTTCACAAATTTGGCAAAAGACACAAACCTACAGATTTAAGAAGCTACGTGATTTCTAAGTATGATAAATCCAAAAATATCCACACAAAGATACATCATAGTTAAACTTCTGGAAACCAAAGACAAAGTCTCTTGAAAACATACCAAGAGAAACAACAAATTACCTACAGAAGAACACCAATTAAAACAACATCTGAAACCATGAAGGCCAGAAGGAAGTGATGAACATTTTTCAAGTACTGAAAAAAAAGAACTATCAACTTCGAATTCTCTATCTGGTGAAACTATCTTTCAGGAATGAATGGAAAATAAAAATATTCTCAGATGAAGGAAAACTAAAAGTATTTGTCATTAGTAAATCTTCGCTTAAAGACTGGCTAAAGGATTTTCTGCAAACAAAAAGGAAATCATAAAATAAGGAATATTAAAGTATCAGGAGGAAAGAAAAGAAATAACAATGGAAAGAGCAAAAATATGGATATGTAAAATGGATTATCCTCAGTATGAGATAAATTGCTATAAAAACTATAAAGATATACATTCAAAAACACTATAAATAAATATAGATGGAATCCTAAGAAATAGTCAAGTAATCTACAGGAAGGCATGAAAAGAAACAAATGAATGAGAACCAGTGAAAACAAACAAAAAACAAATAACAAAATGGCATACTTAAGCTCTAAAATATCAATAATTACCTTAAATGTAAATGGTCTAAATAAACCAATCAAAAGACAGAGATTAGCAGGATAGCTAAAAAACTTGAACCAACTATATGCTGTTTACAAGAATCTAACTTCAAATTCAACAACACAGGTGGGTTGAAAGTAAAAAGATGGAAAAAGATATACTATGCAAACATCAAAAACAAACAGAAGTGGCTATATGAAAATCAGATAAAGTAGACTTTGAAACAAATAAAACCACAAAAGACAAAGAGGGATACTATATGATGACAAGAGGATTAACATACCAGCAGACAAAATGATCCTAAGTGTGTTCATACCAGACAAAAGAGCCTCATAATACATAAAGCAAAAACGGATAGATCTGAAAGGAAAAATAGACAAATCCAAAATTATAGTTGGGTACCTCAAAACCCCCCTCTCAACAACAGATCTACTGGTTAATAGATGGGAAAATCAGCAAGGATATAAAAAATCTGTACAACACATTCAACCAACAGCATCTAACTGACATATATAAAACATTCCACCCAACAATAGCAGAATACACAATTTGGGCCATAAAACAATCCTCAACAAATTTAAAAGAGGTGAAATCATACAGACTATGTTCTTCCACCATAGCAGAATCAAACCAGATATCAATAACAGAAAGACAACAGGAAAATATCTAAATACATGGAAACTAAATAACACACTTTTAAATAATCCATGGGTCCAAGAGGAAGTCTAACAGGAAATTTAAAAATAGATAAAATTTAATTAAAATGAAAATGCAACATGTCAAAATATGTGTGATGCAGCTAAAGTAGTACTGAGAGGAAAATTTATAGTATGAAATGCTTGTTTAGAAATGAGGAAAAGTGGCAAATCAATTAATCTAAGTTCCCACTGCAAAAAAACTAGAAAAAGAAGAGCAAACTAAACCCAATGCAAGCAGAAAAAAATAAATAATAAAAGCAGAAATTAATGAAATTGAAAATAGGAAACAAAAGAGAAAATCAATGAAACAAAAAGCTGTTTCTTTGAAAAAATCAATAAAACTGAAACCTCTAGCAAGACTGACAAAAATAAAGAAGAATGAGAGGACACAATCACCAATAGTATCAGGAATGAAATAGAGGCTACCACTAGAGATCATTAAGCCATTAGAATGATAATAAGGAATAATACTGTTATGAGTTGAATTGTGCTCCTCCAAAAAAGACATGTTTAAGTCCTAACTCCTAGTATCTCAGAATGGGACCTTATTTGGAAATAGAATCTTTACAGAGGTGATCAAGTTAAAACGGAGTCATTAGGGTGGGCTCTAATCCAATATGACTGGTATCCTTATAAAAAGGAGAAATTTGAACACATAGAGGAAAGAGATACGAAGAGATACAGGGAGAACGACATGTGAAGATGGAGGCAGAGATTGCTATTATGCTGCCATAAGCCAAGGAACAACTGGGGCTACTAGAAGCTGGAAGAGTCAAGGAAGGATCCTTCTCCTACAGGTTTCAGAGGGAGCATGGCCCTGTCAACACCTTGATTTTGGACTTAGAGCCTCTAGTAGGAGACAATAAATTTCTGTTGTCCTAAGTTACCCAGTTTGTGGTACTTTGTTATGACAGCCCTGGAAAATTAATACAAATATGAACAACTTTATGCTCATAAATATTACAACTTAGAAGAAAAGGACCAATTCCTACCAAAATTCAACCAAGATGAAATAGATCATCTGAATTGTCCTATTCAAGAAATTGAATCTATAATTTAGAAGCTCCTGAAAAAAAAATCTCTAGGCCCAGATAATTGCATAGGAGAATTCTGCAAAACATTAAGGAAGAATTAACATCAATTTTACACAAACTCTTCCAGATAATAGAAGAGGAGGGAACTCATTCTATGATACCAGTATTACTCTTATATTGAAACAAATCAAAGACAGTATAAAAAAAATAAAGTTACAGAAGAACATTTCTTATGACCTTATATACAAAATTCTCAAAAATAAATATTAGCAAACCAAATCCAAAAATGTTTAAAAAGGTTTATGTACCATGACCAAGGAGGATTTATTCCAGTTAGGCAAGGCTGGTTTATTTATTTATTTATTTATTTATTTATTTATTTATTTATTTTTGGTGTATATTTTGTGGTAGATGCGAATTTTTTTTATTGAGTTATTGATAGGTTACAATCTTGTGAAATTTCAGTTGTACATTAATGTTTGTCAGTCATGTTGTAGGTGCACCACTTCACCCTTTGTGCCCACCCCCCACCCCACCTTTCCCCTGGTATCCACTAAACTGTTCTTAGTCCATAATTTTAAATTCCTCATATGAGTGGAGTCATACACAGATTATCTTTCTCTCTGGCTTATTTCACTTAACATAATTCTCTCAAGGTCCATCCATGTTATTGCAAATGGAATGATTTTGTTCTGTTTTGCAGCTGAGTAGTATTCCATTGTATACATGTACCACATCTTTATCCATTCGTCTGTTGCTGGACACTTAGGTTGCTTCCACATCTTGGCTATTGTAAACAGTGCTGCAATAAACATTGGGGTGCATAGGACTTTTGGGATTGCTGACTTCAAGCTCTTTGGATAAATACCCAGTAGTGAGATGGCTGGATCATATGGTAGTTCTATTTTTAATTTTTTGAAGAATCTCCATACTGTTTTCCATAGTGGCTGCACCAGTTTGAATTCCCACCAGCAGTGTATGAGGGTTCCTTTTTCTCCGCAACCTCTCCAACATTTGTTGCTATTAGTTTTAGATATTTTTGTCATTCTAACGGGTGTAAGGTGATATCTTAGTGTAGTTTTGATTTGCATTTCCCTGATGATCAGTGATGATGAGCATCTTTTCATGTGCCTATTGGCCATCAGTATATCTTCTTTGGAGAAATGTCTGTTCATGTCTCCAGTATGCAAGGCTGGTTTAACATATGAAAATCAATTTAATCTATCATATAAACAGATTAAAGAAGAAAAGTAATATGATCATATTGATTGATACAAAAAAAGCATTTGACAAAATCCAATGCCCATTCATGATAAAAATCTCAGCAGCTTAGGAATACAGGGAAATCACCTCAACTTGAAAAAGAGCATCTACACAATACCTACAGCTAACATCATACTTCATGGAGAAAGATTGAATGCTTTCTCCCTAAGATTAGTAATAAGAGAAGGATGTCCATTCTCCCCACGTTTATTCAAAATAGTACTTGAAGTTAGAGCTGCTGCAATAAGGCAAGAAAAATAAATAAAAAGCATACAGTTTGGAAAGGAGAAAATAAAAGTGTTCCTATTTATGGATGACATGATTATCTATGTAGGAAACCCCAAGCAATGTCCAAAAAATCATAGAATAAGTGAGTTTGGAAAGGTCACAAAATACACTATCAACACACAAAAATCAATTGCATTTTTATACACTAACAATGAACATCAGAATTAAAAACAAAATTAAAAATATGATATCACTTATAATCACTCCAAAGAAAAGTGAATACTTATGTTTATCAAAACATGTACAAGTTTTGTATGCTGAAGATTTCAAAATGCTGATATAAAAAGTCAAAGATGATCTAAATAAATAGTGAGACATAATGTGTTCATGTATTAGAGGAGTTAACATAGCAAAGATGTTAATTCTCCCAAAATTGATTGATAGATTTAATATAATTCCTATCAAAATTCCAGCAATATTTTTGTAGATATAAGGTTCTTATTCTAAAATTGATATGAAAAGCCACAGGCCCTAAAATACTTAAGACAATCTTGAAAAAGAAGAATAAAGTGGGAAGAATCACTCTACCCAATATTAACACTTACTATATAGCTACATAATCAAAACAATGTGTTATGAGCAGAGGGATAGACATATAGATCAATGTGATAGAACAGAGAACCTAGAAATAGACCCAGGTCAATATGTTCAATTAATTTTTGACAAAGGTGCATAAGCAAAGCAATTCAAAGCAGGAAAGATAGCCTTTTCAACAAATGGTGTTGGAGCAAATGGATACAAATGGGGTGAAAAGACCCTTGACTTAATCCTCACACATTATACAAAAATTAACTCAAAATGGATAATGGACTTAAATGTAAAACATAAAACTATAAAACTTTTAGGAAAAAACATAGAAGAAAATCTTCAGGATCTAGGGCTAGTCAAAGAGTTCTTATACTTGTCACCAAAAACACAATCCATAAAAGGAGAAATGATAAATTTATCCAAAAAATCATGTCACGTCAAGTACATGAAAAGATGTTCAATATCACTGAACCATTGGGGAAATGTAAATTAAAACCATAATGAGATATCACTATATGCCCATGAGAATGGCTAAAATAAAAAATAGTGATGACACCAAATGCTGGTGAGGATGTAGAGAAAGTGGATTACTCACTTTCTAGTGGGAATTGTAAAATGGTACAACCACTCTAGAAAACAGTTTGGCAATTTCTTTAAAAACTAAACATGTGATTACCACACAAGGCAGCAATTGCACTCTTGGGTATTTATCTCAGAGAAATGGAAACTTTCATCCACACAAAAACCTATACCCAAACGTTCATAGCAGCTTGATTCATAATAACCAAAACAGGAAACAGCCCAGATGTCTTTCAACAAGAAAGTGGTTAAACAAAGTATTGTGTATTCATACAGTGTAATACCATTCAGCAATAAAAAGGAATGAACTATTGGTACACAAAACAACTTGGATGAATTTCCGGGGAATTATGCTGAATGAAAAAAGCCAATCCTAAAAAGGTTACATGCTGTATAATTCCATTAATATAACATTTTGAAATGACAAAATTATAGAAATGGAGAACAGATTAGGTATCAGGACAGGGGCTGGATGGGGGAAGGGAGAAGGGCAACACAAGGAATCCTTGTAGTGACAGAATTGGTTTTGTTTGTTGATTGTAGTAATGGATACATGAGCATGTGATAAAATTATATAGAACTAAATACACACGCAGAGACACACACACATACACAAGAATACCAGTAAAACTGGGGAAATCTGAATTAGATTGGTGGATTATGTCAATATCCATATCCCTTGTGATATTGTACTACAGTTTTGCAAGATGTTACCATTTAGGGAAATTGAGTAAGGTGTACACTGGATTTCTCTGTACTATTCTTACAACTGCATGTGATCTACAATTATTTCAATAAAAATTTTCAATTAAAAAACAAGGCTACATAGAATTCACTGAGAGCAAGCAGGAAGTAATCTAAGCATTCTTTATCCTCCCTTAAACCAAGACCTGTATTTTTGTTGGTATATATCCTTAGGACTTTAAAAACCTCCCATATTGCCACTTTTGTTTTGCCAGTTCCTCCTCTATGAAGTGAAATGTACATAAGGCTTTGAAGTACTACAATTTCCAAGTTAATAGCAGTAAAAAGAAAAATATCTTCAAATATCTTGTCAGAGTAGAAAGGGTCTAAATCAATCGCCCATACTCTCTGAGCAAAATGTCAAATTTTCAAAGAATAGATTAGGTAGCAGTTTTAAGAGAATTTTTTTCTTTTTATTTCTCTTTTCTCCTAGGATAATTTGACTCAGCGATTAAAATTTAGAATAAAAAAAGACAAAGAATGAAAAGAGCAGTAGACTCAGGATCCTGGACTCTAGTGTCAAATCTGCCACTATCTGTGAGTTTGGGCAGAGCTACTCAATGTTTTTGCATCTCAATTTCCTGGTAAAAATGAAAGCATTAGACCAAACCCCAAGATCCCTTCCAGCTTGAAAATATTCTATGACCCTATGAAATTTAAAATGTTGATGAAAGTATAGTTGATTATGTTTCATCCCATTCCTTCATTAGACTTAATTTAATAAGTTTCTCCATGGTAACTTCAATTGGCAATCCAAACATTCCCTTCAGCTGTGTAAATGATGCCCCTCATTCCAGCATAACTGTTCAGGTTTCATTACCAAGTCTCTAAGTGCTAATTAACTTTGAAGCAGCTCTCCAATATGGGCTCCATTACAATTCATACCAAACTGCTTCTAGCAGCTTCAGATTTTTCTTCTCATTTTTTTTCAGACACATGGCGTGTCATTTTACTGCTATTCCTAACCATTTCCTTTGGAGTTCTTTTTCATTAATTCCATTGAATGAAAGAATTTTAAAGTATGAAAAGACTGGAGAGGATATCAATCATATAGCAGCTTCAAGACTTCTTAGCTGCTAATGCTTTTGGGGGATCTTACCCAATAGTCTTCTTGGGCCCAGACTTCATCATTCTCAAGATAAGAGTTACCCTTGATACAGTACAAAATTTTCTTTTTTCATATGACTCTTGCTTTATTAGACCACCCAGTCCCTTGAGAAAATCTAAGCTAGGAAAATTCTCAGTGGTATTCCATCTCTTCTTACTATCTGAACCCCTGCCAAAAACCTTAAGTACCTTACTGAATCTCCAAGTCAGGGCCTCTTTTTCAAGAGGCAAACCTGGCTGTTGGCCAAAATTCAATGTGTGGCGTCTTCCTTCATGATGCTGTGAGGTGCCTACTATAAAACTAGTCTGCTGTATTAGTTGGGTTTACTACATTAATGCTGCTTAACAAAGACTTCTCCCAATCTCACTCCACCTCCAAATCTCAGTGGCTTACCACCACAAATATTTATTTCTCTCTTATAGGGCTACAGGTCAGCTGTTAGTTAAATGGACTTGACTAGGCTTGCCTGGCTTGGCTCCTGGCTATTACTGACTGCATGTTTATTTTGCATATCTCTTCATTCTGGAACCAGCAGCTCTTCAACAATTCATGTTCTTTTCAGGACAGGTTTGCAAGAGGGCTGGCAGAGACATCCCATGTTTCTTTGAGGCCTATAACAGAAAACTGTCATACTCTCAATTCTGCCCACATTTCATCGGCTAAAGCAAATCATAAGACCAAACCAAACATTAGTGGATTGAAGAAGTATATTCTATACATAGAGAATCCATGGCAAAGACAGAGAGAGAAAGAAGAATTGTAAACAAATAATACCATCTATGACTTCTGCTTAATACTATAAAGACAAAAGAATACGTGCAACTAGTACTACTTTAATATAAGCTGAAGGCATTTTACTTTTTCACTTTGCTGTTGGAGAGTGAGAATCTGGGTTTTGCAAACGTGCTCTCAGTTCCAGTGATCTCTTCATTCTTTCTCCCTGACTAGACTCAGGGGGCCTGATCAAAGAGCCTGTGCTGACATCCCAGTGCTTCCAAAGTATAAGGTGGGAAAGAGGCTCTGACTTGGAGATCCAGTAAGGATACTAAGGGTTTGGGGTAGGGGATGAGGATCAAGTAGTACAAGGAGATGAGTACCACTGAGTTTGCCTAGCCTTGATTTTCTTAAAAGACTGAGTGGCCCAATAAAGCAAGAGTCACAGCGCAAAAAAACCAGAAAGAAATTTTGAACTGTATCAAGTGTACCTCTTACCTTGATAACAGTGAGATCTGAGCCCCAGACGAAGATTGAGCGAGATTCTCCAAAAGCACTAGCAGCTAAGAAATCTTGAAGCCGCGATATGATTGATATACTCTCAACTAGGAGAGTCTTTCTCCACCTTAAAATGCAAAATAGCCTTCCTGCACTCCTAGTTCCATTCCCCCGCATTCTCTCAATTGAGATTCAAAAAGATGTAATGACTTGCCCAAAGGCAGAGAATGTTAGTATTAGAGGTAGCACGAACCTTCGGCTGAAGTCTGTGGTTGACTCCCAACACTCACAAGGGTCAGAATTTCCACTAGGGAGTATTTTGGAAATTTGAAGGGGAATTTTTAATTTTCACAATGATTTGAACATGGTACTGGCATTTGGTGGGTCAGAAATGATAGATATCTTACAATGAGCAGGATACTGACAAACAACAAACTGTTCTATATCCCACATAAGTTTCTAATGTCTTGCTAGACAGTCAAGTAGATAAAAATCCCATTTATAAGTATTTACAACTAGACCCTAACTCCATGTCACACGAAGTGTTTTTTGCAATGTATTAATTTGCACTGAATTTTCTAGAAATGCAATCACTGTATAAATCAAAGGAAGATTGTATTTTGTTTCATGAGGGGTTTTTTTAATTTAATTTTTTTTTAAAGATTGGCACCTGAGCTAACAACTATTGCCAATCTATTTTTTTTCTTTCTGCTTTTTCTCCCCAAATCCCCCCAGTACATAGTTGTACGTTTTAGTTGTGGGTCCTTCCAGTTGTGGCACGTGTGACACTGCCTCAGCGTGGCCTGATGAGCGCTGCCATGTCGGCGCCCAAGATCCGAACCAGTGAAACCCAGGGCTGCCACAGCGGAGCGCCAGAACTTAACCACTCAGCCTTGGGACTGGCCCCTGTTTCATGAGTTTTGTTTAGAACTTTACCAAGAATTGTTTAACTTTCAGGAAAACCACATCCCTAAGGCAATGCTGCATATGTATTTAAGTCACCAATACAACACACCTGTATCAGTCTGCAGCTATGGCTGTTGTATTCACACCGATAATAATAAGGGATGCAATCAATGGACATCATGTCTTAAAGTGCAGTCATGCCTAAACGCATATTGAAACATTATAAATCACATATTTCTATGTAATGTCTTATATATTAAAAAAAACTCCTATTATTGAAACGTATTACATGCCATAAAACACCACATCATTGAAACATATTTATTATAAATTACTTTCCTTTTATTTCTCCTTTATATTACAATTTGGATATTTTATTGCAATTTTAAAACATTGCATAAGTAAGTTATATTACATATCAATTTCATTTCACGGTAATAAGTCCTGCCTACAAAAAGGAACACTGGTTTTGATGGGTTTGAGAACCCCCCGCTGTGTTATCCTGCTGTTTCTTTTTCCCCTATCTCCTTGAAAATGACTCATAGTCAGTGTCAATTCTTGATTAACAATTTAGAATTGTGAAATCAAATTTAATGAAGAAACCCTGATAAATGTCTAGTTTATTCTCAAATTCATGAAATCAAGTGTCAAGAATTTTTTCTCTTAAATATGTGTTTTACAAAATGCTTTTTGACCCCATTCCTTTTCTCCATGCTTTCCCTTCTTTAAGCCATTATTATCTTACTCACGTTTTAGCTCTAATCGTTATGTGTTAAAAGATCTTTCAGAAAAACCAAGAGCTAATCTGTATTTGGTCCAATAGAGAACTCCTTCTATAATAATATGGGCGCTTAACAGAATCAGACTTTCTGGTTTCTTATTTCATTTGTTCCATTCACCTGTTATTGAAAGTTGTCTCTGATTTACTTTCCCTATCTCTGAAGAGATCCTATTTCTTTCTTACTGAATGTTTAAGTTTTGTAATCCACTGGATAAAGATCATTGCCTTGCAAATAAAGCATTCTTATTCTATCTGATTTGCCCTATATGGATTTCTCCCAAAATTATCTTCCTCTACATCAGCCAAATTTATTACTACATGGTAGGTCAAATGTTAAGCCCTGGGTGGGAGGGGGGTAAAAAATTAATAATCTCCATTTTCACTTTCAAGGAGCTTATCCTCCTGGTTACACCAATCTGCACCCCCATTTCTTAACTAGAAATAGAGAGAAAACAACGGTATATGTACACATAGCAATGTCATTAAAAGCCCACACACCAGCACATCAGTTTTTCACACATTTTTTCAGTTCTTAGTACCATGGTATGACATTTTCAGAAACTCAGTAGAACCTTTAAAAAAACACGACTGAAGAGTGTCTATAAGTGTCCAAACCCAGCACTTTTAAATGGAACTATATGCCATGAAGAAACTGTCAGATGGGATGAGTTGAACTGCTTGTGTATGTCATTCAAATTGCCATCACTTTGCTTCTCTGCTTATTTACCGTTTGATGGTTATATATGAACCCAGGCCAAAGACATGTTTCAAAAAATAATTATTGCCTAAGAGGTCTCAGTTTTGTCATAAAATAATGGGTTTATAAAGATTACCCATATATTTGTATGTCTTTGTCTGAAACTTATGCCTGGTCCAATTTATAAGCAAGAATTACACCATTTTAACAGATGGTCCTACATGTAAATAACCAAAAGAACAAGAAGAATTGGAAGAGTGTGGATCACTGGGGTTCCTACACAATGGCATGTTCAGGAAGAAAGAATAAAGAGCAATTATGTAAATTCAGAGATTGAGAAAAGCATCACTACCCTGGCTGTAAATTAGAATCACCTGAGGAGGGCCAGTGCTGATAGCCTAGTGGTTAAAGTTGGGCGCTCTTCCTTCGGTGGCCCAGGTTCAGTTCCCAGGCGTGGAACCACACCATTTGCCTGTCGGTAGCCATGCTGTGGCAGTGGCTCACATAGAAGAACTAGAAGGACTTACAACTAGAATATACAACTATATCCTGAGGCTTTGGGGAGGCGAAAAAAGAGAGAGAGAAGAAGATTGGCAACAGATGTTAGCTCAGGGTGAAACTTTCCCAGAAAAAAAAAAAAAAGAATCACCTGAGGAGATTAAAAATCTATGCCAGTGATTCAAATTTAGCTACAGGGAGTGGCTTAGGTACTGAGATATTTTATAGCTCTCCAAGTGATTCCAGGATACAGGCAAGGTTGAGATGTACTGCACTAAACAAAACCTACAACTCAGCTCTATTACCAATCATATTTAACTGGATATCTAAAGTAAATTATTTGGAAGATACTTTTCTCAAAGGAAAAAGCAATTATCAGCATAATAAAATATTCTTCACAGCTGTAGATGATATACATTTTCTTCCTATCAATAATAACCCATTTTACTAAGATAATTTAGGTTAAAGAACTATGTTGTATAACATTTCTTTCTATCCTAGTTTTCGAAAATTTGACATAGACATATTTGATTAAATGCAATAATAAGAGGTACTTCAAATTGTCAGTTGCTAAAGCTCCATTATAATGCAATAACTATGCATGTTTCTAACTTAAAAATTTTATGGACATTTTATGCTGAGAGCTTAGGCAGGGTTAGACAGGACAGCAGATGGTATCATGGCTTTCCTCAAACTGTTTAGGTTACTGACACAATAATAAAGCAATTTCTTGCTTTTGTCTCATTACCCAAATTTGTATCAGTTTAAAGATTAGTCATGTTAATAGCTAAGCAAAATCTTCTTTATACAGGATGTCTAAAACAAAGGTCAGTGTAGTTGAGGGAGTGAAATAGTTATGATGTATGTGATTCTAGTTCAGTTCTCCCTTTATTGACTCACTGAAAGCTAATTCCCTATAAATCTATGTTACACATAATATGGTCTGAAACAAGCAGCATAGGTATCACTTGGGAACTTGTTAGAAATCCAGGCTCTCAGGTTCCACCCAGACCTACAGACTCAGAATCTGTTTTCTAACAAGATCCCCAAATGATGCACACTAAGGTTCACATGACCTCTCTGGGTGATTTGTATTCACATGAAAGTTTGCATGACCACCTCACCAAATTTTCTAAATTTATCAAGTTACCAAAGGTATGTTAATTAGATAAATCTTGAATGTATCTAATTAACATATTCAAGAACTATATTCTTCTTAGTAGCATTTTAAGGAATGTTCAGTTGGTCAAAAGCTAAGGGTCATAGAATAGCATACTCTTCTATGAATCTATTCTTTTTATCAACATATTTATAAGGAAGATAATTATAAATAATATAGAATAATTTAAATATATTCTCAAATGTAAATATTTTAATAAAGGATATATTCATAAGTACATTCATTTAATGTATACTCTTAGTCTTTGAATACAAATCATATTTTTGGGTAAATTGCTAAATTTGGTGAAATGGTCGTTTGACAAATTAGCTTTAGGCCAAATGGCATTAAGTACATAGATTTTCAGTGATCAATTTGCTTCCAATGGGTAGTACCCAGCATGACAAATCTATCCATATTTCGACTATACTTCTCTTTTTTCACTGTGGTTTTTAAATCACATAAATAGGCTGATTAATATTCAGGCAATATTAAGTAGAATTGAGAGCTGTCCTGGGTTTGAGTACTAGATCCATTCCCTATATGATCTTGATTAAATTATTTAACTCTCTAAGACTGTTTTCCTAGTCCACAGGGCTGTTGCGATAATAATACACAAGTCCCTAGTACATATTAATCACTCACTAACTAATTCTTGTTTCAGTCATTCTATCATCAGGATTTTTATTTGTTTTCAGATGAAGAAAATAAAATGAGCAAAAGTCACGCTGCTATTCTTCATTTTATTTCCCAACATAGAGAAATGCTTTAATCCACTTCTCCAGAAAAAAATCAAAGATGATTGATTACCTGGGTCTTTTATCTTGTTTTTAATTTCCTTGGCTTGTATCTATGAATCCCTCCTCCAGATGCAACATCTCTTTTTCTACGAGATTGTCAGTCATCCTAGGATGCAGAAGACAATGCTGTCTGCTTTCAGCACTCTCGGTACCCAATAACAGAATCTCCTACAGAATCTTAGCAAACAGGAGAATAGGGTCAAATAGACAGATGGTTTGAGGCCAATGGTGTGACTTAGGTATGATTGGAGTACAAAAAAATTCTCAGAAAATTTCAAAGTGTCTAACTCTAACGAAAGATAATTTTGCCAGCTCTCATGCATTTTAACAGGGAAGAATTCAAGTAGATAAGAAAATTCAAGTTATCCATAATAATCTATACTACAACAATCATTAGGTGGGAAAACAGTAAAATGAGATTTCCTATCATGGAGAAATAAAATTCTTACCCACCTTCAGATAGCCAATGATATGATAATATCAGCTCTGGTGTTAGTTTTGAATTAAAAGTAAATATGTAGGCTCAGTGAACTGACTATTACCCTCTGTTCACATAATTCTTTTACAATATGCTATGTCAAAGGCAGAGGAGGGAATTACCAATTCATGTTTACTCTTTGCTAGGTACTTTACACAAGTTACATCATTTATGTTGACTCTGTGAAGTAGATGTTATGTCATTGATGAGAAATTAGATTCAGATTAAATGACTTGCCCAGGAACACACAGCTGGAAAATGCAAAATTGAGCTCTAAACCTGGTCTCTGCCTCTTAAGCCCATGCTCTCTGTAATGCCCTATGCAGCTCTCAGAGCCTAAGGTATGTTGGAGAAAGTCCATCTGATTTGTCATGGAAAGAGGGAAAATCATTAAGAGTTTGGGCCATCACCAACTAACATTTGTGATCAAGCAAATTATTTTACTTCTATTTCCTCATCTACAAAATTAGGAGATTATAAGATATTTAAGGTCTTCTGCCACTTCTAAAAGAATGTTATGTTATGTGACCTGGTACATAGAACACAGTTCTATATACGTGCCTTGCTCATTCATTTAATCAATTGATTCATTCATTTAAAAAGTCATCATTAATTTATTTAAAAATGCATTTAACAATTGTGCTTATTAATATCCAGGTTGTTTTCCTACAATGTTTCCACAGATACCATTTGTGCTCAAAAGAAATTTTTTAAATGTTTAGGAAAATGCCAACATAGATGGAGTCTGCCCTGACTTAGTCTCTAGCTACTAAGTACTCAAAGAACTAGTTATGGGAACTTGGATTGCTTAATAATCCTATGGTACTAATGAAGCTGAGATTTCTTCTCATAATAATAATAGCAATAATAACATCAATAACTACATTTATTCAAGTCTCTTTGGGGAAGATTCTTTGTGTTCATCATGTCATTTTAATGGCTTACGCATCAAATGCTTTTTGTAATATTTTATAGATATTGATTCAGCACAGGAATCTGGAAAAGGTAATAAGATACAGAAGATAGAAAATATTACAGTCTCAAAATGTGCAGCAGATTCTGTCTTGTTCAGTGCCAAGTCAAGGCAGAAGTATTAGCTGTATTATGATGACAAATGATATGTCTATTCAGCAACCCTTTACCTCCACTGACAATTCTCTTCTGATTCAACTGTAAAATTTTCATGCATTTAATAGATGCATTTTGCCAGTTATATATAAAAACCATTAATAATTGACTTAATCTCCATTCAGCTGGACCCCAAAAACCATAGCCCAAAGTAAATTCATTTCTAAGGAACAGATAGCCTTAGAGTCAAGTGAAGAGAGTCACTCTTGTATTATGTCAAAATATTTTAAGCTTGAAGCTGCCACCACATTCTCTTGATGAAATAGCAGTCAGCCAGTTCCTGCCAAAAAGGAAAAAAATTAGTTGCATGTAGCAACCAATATAGCATTAAACACTACACATGGCAGAACTGATAGATTTGCTACTCACGGAGTCAGCAGAATGAGCCATGTACCTGGGTTAACAAATTTCAGGTTTTCAAAGTAATGATTAGAGCTGGTTGAGTATAACAAAAATGGATACTCTGGTTGTGAAACTGAAGGCAGCTGGAAGACATTTTTCTTTTATTCCCATTGGAAAAAATAATTTATGAAAAGGCAGACATAACGTAGAAAATTTTCTTTTAACAAAAACATATAGTTCTTTTCAACAGAAAATGTTGTATAGTGTGCACTTGCAGAACTTGAACGTATTTATCTTGTGTTTACCAAAATAATGGCCATACGTATAGGGCCAGCTTAACACCTAAACAAAGCAGGCAAGTCCTCCATTAAAGATCTCAGCTTCCCTCTCCAAAACATTGCTCCCACCAACCTAGCGAAAGGCATGAAACTATGCCAATTCTCCCTTTGAGTTAAAAAATTTTATCTTCCAGGGCCGTCCCCCCTGTGGCCAAGTGGTTAAATTCGCACACTCTGCTTCGGTGGCCCAGGGTTTCACGGGTTCAGACCCTGGGCGCGGACAAGGCACCACTCATCAGGCCATGCTGAGGCGGTCTTCCCACATAGCTCAACTGGAAGGATCTATAACTAGAATATACAACTATGTACTGGGGGTCTTTGGGGAGAAGAAAAAGAAAAAAATAGATTGGCAACAGAAGTTAGCTCAGGTGCCAATCTTTAAAGAAAAAAAAAAGTTATCTTCTATGGAGTGCCTGTTAATGTAACTCCAAGAAGTTAAAATACTAAATCATCAACAGTCTTTATTCCATAAACTCAAATAAGTTAATGTGCCAAATTGTTACAGTAAGATATAAGACACAGAATAAGTAAATTTTGACAAGAGAAAAGCAAAGTATGAGGCCGAGTCCAAGGGCTGCATGCCAGAACAGTATAATTTATGGAGAGACTCCAGCAGAGAAGGGAAAGCATGAAGACCTATGTTCCCAATGGCAAAAGAGAGACATGAGAAGGGAGAAAGAAGGAAGATAGAGATGAACTGTACCGACATTTCAATTTTGCCTTTGGGAAGCACTAGCAACTCTGTTTGGGTGCATCCATATCACTATATTATGCTTTGCACATTTTTTAGAATTTAAACTTCCTCATTTGAAAACTCTGGCCTTTTGAATTTTTCAGGATGAGATACAAAATGAATAACCCATCCTTATATTACAATATGATTATTAAGGCATCTAGGGGAGCTACTGGTCCAGAAGAGATATGGCATGTAAAACGGCATAGCTGCTGTTTGGGAAGAAGAGAGGAGAATGCCCATTGGCAGTAGAAGGTTATTTTCTTCTACCATTCAAGGGCACAAATGAGAATGCCTTGTGCTCTTGAGCAAGCCTTGGAGCTCTCTGTAAGCAGTCTTCAGTAGTGCACCAATGGAAACCATGAAAGGAACATCAGATTTAGTCCTTGCCCTTAAAAAGTCCTTCCCACAGAGGACTTTGATATGTCCTTAAAAATACTCAGAGTATTTGTCACTTGATTACAGCTATTTTAAACTCACCTAAAGGGTCTTGTTTGATTCTTACAGAAAGCTTTATTTTGCATGCTTGGTATTGAATGGTTTTCTACTATAAGTGAAACATAAAGTGACCTGTTTTAGCCGTGGTTGCTTTTACCAGGGCACTCTGGCAAAACAACACAAGACGTTGGGCTGGGAAAAAGTGTGTATGATGGGAAAGTATGAAGGGTGGCAAGCAAGGGGCAATAAGAAATGTACCAAGATTATGAGTGATTATCTTTTCTCAAAAAGCAAGAAATCCACAGGTCATGAAAATATGAGTTTTGCAGAATACCTGCTGTATTTGGCAGCAAGTCAACAATTGTTAAAGCGTTAATTTAAAAGGCACCCACTAAAAGTGAGTGAGGAGCCAGTAGCTCAACAGTCAGTAACATAGAACCTCTAGCCTTCAGGACAGAAGGTCCCCCACAATCACCACTTCCCCTTTGCTTTTCTTTCCAAAAGTATGGATTTTATCTGGTGTGCATGAATTAAGGGTAGGGAATTTGTGAAACATATGGAATTGATAGCTTTATATTTTCTCTGTTAATTGTTTTTCAATCTTCTTGAACTAAGAATGCCAGTAAGGGGATTTGACCATTTCTTTGTTCCATATAGATTGAGAATTCAATATTTGTCAGTATGGGGGATATTGGCCTAGAGCTTTGTGAGAAGGGCATTCTGGGTACACTCGTTACCATATGCCATTTTTATCCATGTTTTAATTTAGATACTTTAAATCTTTTCTGGAAAAACAGGGAAGGAAAGAAAGGAAGGAAAGGAGGAAGGAAGGAAAGGAGAAAGAAAGGAAAGAAGGACAGATAGAAAGAAGTAAGGAAGGAAAAGAGGGAAGGAGGCTGGCTCACAGGAAGGCACGAAGGCTAGGGTATTACCGTTTAACCATTTTACCTATTTTTCAATCCTGTGATTTTAGATCGAAGGAAGAAGTTCCTCAAAGGGAATAATTCCAATGATAAATAGTGCCCTAAACCAAAAAAGGAACATAGGATCTTACTCTCTAATGTTGTTGAAAACAACTGCTCAGTCTCGCATTTGATTTCCAGTTGACCCTGATGTCCTAGATCAGGTTCCTAGATGCAGAGCCTGAGATAGAAATTCTTGCACAAGTGATTTGTTGAGGGAGTGCTCTCAGAAGGATCCTGTAAAGGAGTGAAGGAATCAAGATAGGGCAGGGGAAGAGCTAAGCGAAGATGTGGTGTCAGCTGGAGACTAGCTTCTGCTTGATCCCCTGCGGAGTTCTAAAGCTTGAATTTTACCTCAAGACAAGATGGCTAGGCTTTGGTACCTCAGTTTCAGTCAGTCATTGGCTGCAGGCTGTCCCCTGTCCCACAGGGAGGGGTGCTGATCTCCCAGGCAAGACAGTTCCCCTCTCTCAAGGTCAATTCCTTCCAGAGAAGGGTGCAGCTGTGAGCCTTTAGCAGCCGATATTCACAGCAGCTGGCAAATGGATGTGTCGGTTCAGTAAAGAGGATCTGAGTGAGGCAGCATCTACTACAACCCCTTTGACTCTAAAACCAGACAGTTAGATGGGGCTAAGGGCTTAGAACAGTGAGGACAGCCTCATCACAGGAATCCTTTTGGACTAATGCTGTTACCTAATTTCCAGGACTCTTACTTGAGTCCTTACATGAAAAAAATTTCTGACCAAATTATAGGAGCTATAATATAACATGGCATTTTCCTATTAACCATACCTCTGCAGCTCATGATATAGAAGAGGTTCCTAATTGTAATCCCACAGGTATAGTCTTAAAAACTATAATATAGTTTTGAACCGCTCTCCATAAACTCTATAGAGAAAAGCTTAACAAGGCTATGAGATTGTGCTTTGAGATCCCTTTTACACCAAGTTGTAAGAGCAAAAAAGGTTTTTTGTTTGTTTGTTTTTCTAGCAGACTTTATTCCTGGAAGGAGGGCTGTATATTTACTATTCCTAGTTTGTACTGTTTCTTGACAGTCTTTTAATAAGATGTTAAAAACTAAGATTGTTATTTAATTTCTCTCCCTCAGCCCCCATACTCCCAGTTGTGGGCCTTTCACTGAGAAATCTGTTCCCCAGTCCTTTCTAATGAGCAGCTGTCATTAATCTTGTACCTTCTCTACCTTTGCTTTTTCTTATTTGCCATGTGAAATTTTAAAAAGAAAATTTTACATAACTGTGAGGAAGGCATGAGGAAGACTATCTTAGTTTATTTAGTTGATCCCCCTTCTCAATTCTTAATAGTCTCAGACACTTGTTGCCATGTTTTACTTAATCTTTGATATATTTTAATTTTAAGAAAACCATTAACAGTACATTTTGGTCTGAATTGGTCCCTCTGCTGAAATGCCAGATGCTAACTGTAATTCTGGCTTTAAAACCAAAACTCTGAATGTTTAATAAATAAAAACTAGAACTAGTTGCCATTCTACTCCAAACCAACTAGCCTACGGAAAGAGGTCTTTCCATAAAAAGCAATGTGGTAGGCAACTTCTAAGATGGTCCCAAATCATCCCTGCCTCCTTGTATCCACAGTCTGGTGTAATCCTCTCCCCGTTGAGAGTGGGCTGGACCTAGTCTAGCCTCCTAGGGTCTAGCCCAGTCTTGCTCATTTCTAATAAACAGAATAAAGCAAAAGCAATGAGATGTCACTTCTGAAATCAGGTTTCATAAAGATTCTGGCTTCCATCTTGCTCTCCCTTTCTCATTCTCTGGCTTGCTTTGAGAAAAGTCTGCTGCTATGTTGTGAACTGCTCTACTGAGAGGCTCATGTGATAAGGAACTGAGGAAGGCCCCAAGCCAGCAGCCAGTGAAGAACTGTCTTCTGTCAAATGACCAGTGAGAAACTGAATCCTACCAACAATCCCAGTGAGCTGGGAAACAGTACCTCCTTCAGTCAAGCCTTGAGATGACTGTGGCCCCAGCTGACACCTTGATGGCAGCCTTGTGAGAGGCCCTGAGCCAGAAAATCCAGCTAAGCCATGCCCTGAACCAGACTCACAGAAACTGTGAGATAACAAATGTTGTTTTAAAGCATCAATTTTTGCAGTAATTTGTTATGGAGCAAAAGATAACTAATACGCTAGGTTTCAATAAATTTTTTCTGTTGTAAATTTGTCCCAATCCCTTCTTCTATCCTTCAAATCAAGAAAACAGGTACTTCACAAATATTTTTGGCAGGTGGTGACATAAATGTCAACAGTGGTTGACTATCTGGATTTGAATTACCATCACTATTTTCATAGGAAGTATAGGAGTTTTATGCAAATGTATGAAGAAAGAGCCTAAATTTGATACAGAAAATTCCCAAAACATGAATTGAGAGCTCTTTTTCCTAAAATACAGATAAAAGCAGTGTTCTTTTATGCCATCTTAAATTTCAGTGACTTTTGTTTATATTATTACAACTTTTGAGAATCAGTAATGATATATTCATTTTTCCTCAAAGACATCCTGATGAAGCACTAAGCATTTTCACAATGGCAAAAAAAATTCAAATATTGCTGAAAAAGAAAAGAAACAAAAGGAAATCTTTAAGAGGCTAAAAAGCAGAGTAGTAAGTCGAATATTTGCAAGTCTTATATACAAACTATCTTTATGTTGTCTATTTCCATGTGGCAAAAAGATATGAGTCCTTGTGATATTTTTAAAATTCTTTTTGAGGAACTTTTAAATGTATGATTCATGAAAGTTGGCTTGATCCTTAATAATAATGAGAAGAGGCTTTTTGAATTACTTTGGAATTTCTCTAGTCCTGGTTTCAGCCACTCAAGAGTAGATGTGAATGTAGTCAACAGTAGCCTCTAGCTACAGAATTCAGACCTGGCTACTAGATTATTTATTCCCCTTCCTACACAGTCATTCCAAAATCAAACAAAAGAAAATGGCTAACCTGTAAGAAAAGGATTCCCAAATTGACAGTGCTCATATATAGGCTAGCTCATCCTGGTCCCTTAAGCAATACCTTCACTGGTTTTAAAAGGCATATACCTTTTTTACTGGCTTTCAAATGGCAAGAAATCGGTTTTATTTGGTAACTTTATGATTAATTATTTCTGACAAAATGTTCTACCATAAAATGAAATAATTACATAAGCAGGCAATCTTGTACCATGTTTGAAATTTTCTACAAATAGAGTGGGTGCATTCTGTTAAACACTATTATATCTAGGGACTAGAATTACAAAGATGAATAAGATATTTAAACAGATAGCTACAATTTTAAGTATGCACAGGTATGCGCAAGTACTTATACAACACTGAAGAGGAAGTCTTATTGAATGAGAAATAATTATCTAAGTAAACGTGTGTGTTGGTTAGGGTGGGGTTTTGAGAGCATTATAGAAAGAGTTGACAGCATGAGCCAAGGTTCAAAAGCAAGAAGCAGTGTGCTACATTCCAGGAATCTACACCAGACCAGAAAACAAAAAATTCCCTAGCAACCCTGGCAAATAATTTTCACCAGTTACCAAAGAGGAACTAAAATTTTATAGCAAAACCTCCCCTTTTAGCCCCATATATCTATTACAGTTTATTGTTTATGTTTATGTCAAAATTTGTTATATTAAGAAATACACATAAATCTCATGTAATTCTGAGGGTTCAATCATTTTCAACAATCCCTTTTTTTTTTTTGAGGAAGATTAGCCCTGAGCTAACATCTGCTGCCAATCCTCCTCTTTTTGCTGAGGAAGACTGTCCCTGAGCTAACATCCATGCCCATCTTCCTCTATTTTATGTGGGATGCCTACCACAGCATGGCTTGACAAGCAGTGCGTAGGTCTGCACCGGGGATCCTAACTGGAGAACTCGGGCCGCTGAAGCAGAACGTGTGAACTTAACCGCTGCGGCACCAGGCCAGCTCTCAATAATCCTTTTGCTATATCCATAAAGTCTTGAATAACAAAACACCTCTAAAATTATAGATCAGTATCTAGATCGGGTCAACCCTATTTGAATCTTCTAAGTATAAATATAGAGCCCTTTAGAGGGCCAAACCACAGTAAACATCACCCACAGGAGAATACTTCTTCAGCAAGGGTTTTTTTTATTTCTGGGTGTGCTGCAAGTTATCCAGGATTTTTGTAAGCATTTTCCTTATCCTACCCCAAAATATTGCCATTCTACTCAAATACTATGCTTTTCTAAAGGCAAAGACTGCCAATTCTACCCAAAACATATTTCTTTAGCTGCTTGATTATTTCTCTGGCACCATTATCATAACATGGCCTTTCAACTTTTAGGTCACACTTGGCGATGTGATGAAGATTGACTCCCCTTGGCCCTGCATTTGACCCAGAGAATAATTTCATGCCAAGAAATGGAAGACAGTAGTGAAAGATATAAATGGAGTACTATAATAAAAATCCCCCAAATTTACTGTTTGTTTATAGAAATCTCCCTGATTTTCTATTTATTTTTATCTGTCCAAAAACATTATTTGTAACCAATTTAGTGAAAGAATGGTTGAAACACATTATCTTTTTTTATTATTCATGAGCTTTCTAGTAATTCATTTTCTGTTGTAGAAAGATTTCTTCATTAGTTTAAAACATTTTACCTGTAGATGGCAACTCTGTGGTATTTCAAATGTACTTTAATTAAAAGAAGTATTGTAGTTTAGAGATTTTAGTACTTCTCCAGATTTTTAATAAAAAAAGATGTCCATGTGTACTTTAATGACTTGTGGTTAATTTAATTACCAGTATATTTCATGGAATAAAAAAATAAAAACACCGGCCAGCCCCGTGGCCGAGTGGTTAAGTTCACGTGCTCTGCTTCCATGGCCCAGGGTTTCCCCAGTTCGAATCCTGGGCACGGACATGGCACTGCTCATCAAGCCATGCTGAGAGGGCATCCCACATGTCAGAATGGCTATAATTAACAAGAGAGGAAATGACAAGTGTTGGAGAGGATGTGGAGAGAAGGGAACCCTCATACAGTGCTGGTGGGAGTGTAAACTGGTGCGGCCACTATGGAAAACAGTATGGAGTTTCCTCAGAAAATTAAGAATAGATCTGCCAGGGGCTGGCCCCGTGGCCCAGTGGTTAAGTTTGCACACACTGCTTCGGCAGCCCAGGGTTTCACTGGTTCAAATCCTGTGCGTGGACATGGCGTCACTCATCAAGGCACGCTCAGGCAGCATCCCACATGCCACAACTAGAAGGACCCACAACTAAGAATATACAACTATGTACTGGGGAGCTTTGGGGAGGAAAAGGAAAAATAAAATCTTTAAAAAAAAAGAAAAAGAATAGATCTACCATATGATCCAGCTATTCCACTGCTGGGTATTTATCCAAAGAACTTGAAAACACAAATGCATAAAGATACATGCACCCCTATGTTTGTTGCAGCCTTGTTCACAATAGCCAAGACTTGGAAGCAATCTGGGTGCGCATCAAGGGATGAATGGATAAAGAAGATGTGGTATAAATACACAATGGAATACTACTCAGCCATAAGAAATGATGAAATCCGGCCATTTGGGACAATATGGATGGACCTTGAGGGTATTATGCTGAGTGAAATAAGTCAGAGGGAGAAATGTGACCTCACTCATGAGTAGAAGATAAAAACAAGGACAAACACATAGCAACAGAAATTTGCTTGGTGGTTCCCGGAGGGGAAGGGGGGAGAGGGGAGGGCAAAAGGGGTGATTAGGGACACATGTGTGATGACGGATTATAATTAGTGTTTGGATGGTGAACATGATGTAATCTACACAGAATTTGAAATATATTACGATGTACATCTAAAAGTTATATAATGTCATAATCCAATGTTACTGCAATAAAAAAAGAATGTTTTCTATTATATTTAATAGCAAATTATTTTATTATGTATATGACAGATTATACAGACAAAATATTTCTTGGAACTAATTATGCCCTCAATACATTAAAAAAAGTGAAAATAGCCTGAGATCTGTCCCTTGATATTAGTTTTGTAAGGGGCTTCTACTGTATTTGATGGGGACTTTACCTGGAAAGGAAATTATAGTTCATCCTTAAGAGAAGTAGTATCAATCTTATTAGTCTCGGGTGAAGGTTTTAACTTATACCATTTGTTTCTATGACTAAAACTTTCAAAGTAAGCAGAAATGATCATATATTTCTTGGAAGGTCAATTGCACTATTGAGTTACTGGGGACTGTAGCAAAGTGAGTGCCCATTTGCATAATTCCTCTCTCACAAACCCATAGAAATGAATAAAACAAACTAAAAATGCGAAGAAAATTCCATCCAAAGTAAATCAATGGAAACTCTCCACACACACACACACACACACCCTCCCCTTTATCACAGATTTTGGAGAAATATCTGTCATATAAAATAATATTTGGATCAAACTAAAGGAGGATTCCAAGATTGACACACAGTGTAGGGTGAAATTATCAGATAATAAGCAAAAAAACTGTCAAAGAATCATACCAAAATCCCTGGATCTGGCAATGAGTTCTGAGGAATGTTGGCAGGCCACAGTGGAAGCATTCCAGTGGGAGCCAGTTTCCACATAGCAGTATTATAGGGGAGACAGGGCTAAAGGAAAGTCTGCGATGTGGTTATATGACTTTTATTTTTCCATATTCTGCCTTTGAGCCAATCAGAATATTATGGAGATAAGATGGGAGAGAAGAAGACTAGGAAATAACAATATGCTAACCAAGGGAAATGTGGTTAAGGCAAAGAGAGACAATGACCTTGTAGTCCAAATATAAAGCTGCTTAATAAAGTTCACTGAGCAGAAGTAAATAACATCAAACAAACAACAAAAGAAAGTCTTTGGGTATAAAGTCCTTACACAGGAATAAAGAGAGACAAAATTCTCTTTTTCATCCCCCATCCACTTCAAATACTGAATAATCATTCAGAGTAGAAGACTCCAAAAATTTGGGGGGGAACCATTTAAGTTACAGCAGCCAACTGCCTGTTGCCTCAACTCACCAGCCCTGCTTTTCAAACAACTGAATGACTATACCAAAAAATACACACACACCCCCCCCCCCCAGCTCAAGTTCAGGGAAAGATGGTAGGATTAGGCAGAATAATCCATATATTTTTCAGTGACTAAAAAGCTTGGATACTATTGGACCATTGTTAGAAATATAAAAAGCTGAAAATAGCACTATACAACTTTTTAAAAAGTACAACAAAATATAGATTATACACTATTAGAGGAAGAATTATTCAAGGAAATTGAAAAAAAAATAGCCAAGAACTGGTTTTCACTACTATAGAAATAAAAAAACTAATCCTTTCAAATAAGAAATCCAAAGGAATGTACTAATTAAGACATTAAGAGAATGAAATTAGATTTTTAAAAAGAAGATGGTAGACTTAAGGAAAGAAAGTGAACAGAAAAATATAAAAAATTAAAATTATAAATAAATAATGTACAAAAGAGATAATAAATCATGGAGAAGTGAATTTATCCCAGGAATGAAAGATTGGCTTAACATTAAAAATTTGATTAGGGGACTGAAAATTTAAATATATATTTTCATCTCAATTGATGTAGAAAACATGCATGTTAATATTCAATATCCATTCAGAATAAAATCTCTAAGCCAAAAGTTAAGAATTCTAAAAGTAGAAGGGAACTTAATGTAATTTTTTAAAAATCCCTATAGCAAGTATTATACTAAATGGTAAAACAGTAAATCACTTCACACATAGGCTGAAAGTGAAGGGATGATACAAAAGAATACCAGAGTAAATTGAGACAAACAACATTCACATATCAGATGACTCAAAATTTAAAATGTTACTTCTCTATATATTGATGATCCATAAGGTCAATAAAAGTCCAACCAAAATGAAAATTAGGTGTTTATTTGCAGAACATAAGTTTATTCTAAAAGTTATATGGAATACAAAATGGCTAAGAACAGTCCAAAAATTAAAAACTCCTGAGAAAAGACCACATTGGAGGATTTGTCCTATCAAATATCAATACTTCTTATAAAGCTACACTAATTTATTTATTTATTTATATTGAGGTAATATTACTTTACAACATTATATAAATACAATGTACATCATTATAATTCAGTTTCTGTGTGGATTACATCATGTTCACCACCCAAAGACTAATTATGATTCATCACCATACACATGTGCCTAGTCACCCCTTTTGCCCTCACCACACCCCCTACCCCTCTGGTAACCACCAATCTAATCTCTGTATCTATGTGTTTGTTTGTTGTTGTTGTCATTGTTTTTATCTTCTATTTATGAGTGAGATCATATGGTATTTGACTTTTTCCCTCTGACTTGTCTGGCTTAGCATAATACCCTCAAGGTTCACCCATGTTGTTGCAATTTCATCTTTTTTATGGCTGAGTAGTATTCCATTGTGTATATATACCACGTCTTCTTTATCCACTCATCCCTTGATGGGCACTTAGGTTGTTTCTAAGTCTTGGCTATGGGGAATAATGATGCAATGAACATAGAGGTGCATATATCTTTACACATTTGTGTTTTCATGTTCTTTGGATAAATTCCCAGCAGTGAAATTACTGGATCATATGGTAGTTCTCATCTTAATTATTCTGGGGAGTCTCCATACAGTCTTCTGTTTTCCATAGTGACTGCACCAGTTTGCATTCCCACTAGCAGTGTATGAGAGTTCCCTTTTCTTCACATCCTCTCCAACATTTGTTATTTCTTGTCTTGTTAACTATAGTCATTGTGATGGGTGTGAGGTGATATCTCATTATACTTTTGATTTGCATTTCCTTAATAATTAGTGATGTTGAACATCCTTTCATGATCCTGTTGGCCATCCGTGTATCTTCCTTGGAGAAATCTCTGTTCAGATCTTTAGCCCATTTTTTAATAGGGTTGTTGGTGTTTTTTGTTGTTGAGATGTATGAGTTCTTTGTATATTTTGGACATTAACCCCTTATCAAGTATATGGTTTGCAAATATCTTCTCCCAATTTTTAGGTTGTCTTTTTGTTTTGTTGATGATTTCCTTTGCTGTGCAGAAGCTTTTTAGTTTGATGGAGTTCCATTTGTTTATTTTTTCTATTGTTTCCCTTGCCCGGTCAGATGTGGTACTCGAAAATATGCTGCTAAAACCGATGTCAAAGAGCGTGCTGCCTATGTTTTCTTCCAGAAGTTTCATGGTTTCAGATCTTACATTCAAGTCTTTAATCCATTTGGAGTTGATTTTTGTATATGGTATAAGATAACAGTTTACTTTCATTCTTTTGCATGTGGCTGTCCAGGTTTCCCAACACCATTTATTGAAGAGACTTTCCTTTCTCCATTGTATGTTCTTGGCTCCCTTGTCGAAAATTAGCTGCCCATAGATGTGTGGGTTTATTGCTAGGCTCTTGATTCTGTTCCATTGCTCTGTGTGTCTGTTTTTGTGCCAGTACCATGCTGTTTTGATTACTAGCTTTAAAGCTACACTAATTTAAATATTGTGGTAATGGTTCAGAGACAGATAAATAGAATATAACAGAACAGATCCTCACATACATAGAAACCTGATATTTAATAAATTATCATCACAAATTGTTGGGAAAACAAAGGAGTTTCAATAATTGGTGACAGAATAATGAGTTATTCATATGGAAAAAATGAATTTAGATCTCTAACACATATCATACATAAAAATCAATTCCAGGTAGAGCACATATTTAAATAGGGTAGAAAAAATTTTAAACTTTTAGAAAAAATATGGAGGTATATCATAATTTTGAGGTAAGGAAGAATTTCTTAAACATCTAAGAAAAAATAAATTATAAAGGAAAATTAACAAATTTTATTACATCAAAATGAAATATTTCTAGTAATAAAAAATAATATAATGAAATTAAAATGCAAACCCCAAACTGATAGAGTCTAACTGTAAGAAATATAAAGGATAGCAATACTGATAAAGGACTAATATCAAGACTATATAAAGCAGCAAGATGGTAGAATAAAAGGCTCAGCCCTCAAACTTCCACATAAACACTAATTTTAACAACTATCCATGACAAGAATACCTTTGTGAGTGCCCAAGAGTCCAGCTGAGAGGTTCTAGCACCATTGTAGAACAAAAACTTTGAGAATAAACATATTAAAAGAGGGTAAGAAGGGCGGTTTCACATTTCCAGCATTAGCATCTGCCAAGGTAGCACAGCTCAGTGACAAGAGAGATACCCTGGGCTCATGATTTCTACCACGGGGAAAAGTGAGAACAAAGTGAGTGCCTCATTTCCTCATCCTTGAAAAATGCTTCCTAAGAGCCCTACTTCTGTCTCATCCCACCCAGAACACTGAGGGGATCAGAGTGACTGAAAAGTCTGTGGACAGCTAGGAACAGAGAAAAGGGACAGGGGTTCACAGAAACTGGCAAACTGATATTGGCCATGGTTCCTACTAACAAGCTCACACTCTCCACCAAAAGTCCAGCCCATAAGCCCCATAGGATGGCTTACCTGCAGACCCCTCCAACTGGTTAACACATGCCCCCAGCAATCCACACGCCCCCTACATAGCCAGTGCCCTGTGCTCCTCCACAGCTGGCATACTCTTCCCTGCAGACAACACATGGATATCAGCAGCCAGCTTGACTGCTAGATTGGGAGAAGGTGCACGACCTTGAACACTTCAGGGCACCGCCCTAGAGAAAATAAATGGGAGGCTTTCCACATATGACCTGGCTTTGTAGAATCAAGAGAAAGAATACAATTCTGAGATTTCTCATCCAAGAGGGAATAAGAAAAGTGAAGTGGGTGAATCCATAGAAAAGGCCTAAGAGACTCCCATGATCTCTAGCCAGGCAGACTGGTGAAGACATTTCTCTCCTAAAGCCAGTCAATAAACTCTGGAGGAGGTGACTGCTTCATCAAATGTTAAGACAACAACACAAGTCTTCAAGGAACATGAAAACCAAAAAAACATGAAACCACCAAAGGAAAAAAATATAGCTCCAGTGAATGACTCCAAAGAAATAGAGATCAATGAATTGCCTGACAAAGAATTCAGAATAATTATCTTAAAGAAGCTCAGTGACCTACAAGAGAACACAGACAGACAACTAAATGAAATCAGGAAAACAATACATAAACAAAATGAGGAGCAAGCCCTGATGACCCATCAGTTAAAGTTTGGCGTGCTCCCCTTCAGTGGCCCAGGTTCAGTTCCTGGGCATGGAAGCACAACATACTTGTCTGTCTGTAGCCATGCTTGGTGGTAGCTCACATAGAAGAACCAGAAGAACTTATAACTATACACAATTATGTACTGGGGCTTTGGTGGGGAAAAAGGAAGAAAAAAATGGGAAGATTGGCAACAGATTTTACCTTAGAGTGAATCTTCCCCTGGAAAAAAAAAAGAGAGAGACAGAAGTTCAGCAAAGAGATAGAAACTGAAAAAATAATCAAATAGATATTCTGGACCTAAAGAATACAATGATTGAACTGGAAAAGTCAATAGAGAGCTTTGACAGCAGACTTAATCAAGCATAAGAAAGAATCAGCAAACTCCATGACAGATCATTTGACATGATTCAGTCAGAAGAACAGAAAGAAAAAAGAATGAAAAAGAGTGAAGAAAGCCTACAGGACTTATGGGACACAATTGAATGAATCAACCTATGCAATTGAGAGTCCCAGAAGAAACAGAGAAAAAGGAGGAGAAATCTTATTTAAAAAAATAATAACAGAAAACTTCTCAAATTTGGGGAGTGAAATGAACATCCAGATCCATGAAGTCCAAAGAACTCCAAATAGATTGAACATAAATAGGTCTCCACCAAAACATATTATAACCAAATTGTCAAAAGGGCCAACCCCAGTTGTCTAGTGGTTAAGTTCTGTGCACTCTGCTTCAGCGGCCTGGGTTTGGTTCCCAGGTGTGGACCTACATCATTGGTCTGTCAGTGGCCATGCTGTCATAGCAGCTCACATACAAAAAGAGGACGATTGGCAACAGATGTTAGCTCAGGGTGAATCTTCCTCAGCAGAAAGAAGAAAGTCAATGACAAACAGAAGAATTTTGAAGGCAGCAAGAGAAAAGTGACTCATCATAAATAAGTGAACCCCCATAAGACTACCAGCAGATTTCTCAGCAGAAATCTTATAGGCCAGGAGAGCATGGGATGGTGTATTCAGAATGCTGAAAGAAAAAAACCACCAACCAAAAATACCTTACCCAGCAAAGTTGTCCTTTAGAAATGAAGGTGAGATAAAGACTTCTCCAATTAAAGAAAAGCTGAGGGAGGGGGCCGGCTCCGTGGCCGAGTGGTTAAGTTCGCGCGCTCTGCTGCAGGGGCCCAGGGTTCAGATCCTGGGTGCGGACATGGCACTGCTCATCAGGCCACATTGAGGCAGTGTCCCACATCCCACAACTAGAAGGACAGTGCAACTAAGATGTACAACTGTGTACAGGGGGGTTTTGGGGAGATAAAAGCAGAAAAAAAATTGGCAACAGTTGTTAGTCCAGGTGCCAATCTTAAAAAAAAAAAAAAAGAAAAGCTGAGGGAGTTCATTACCACTAGACCTACCTCACAAGAAATGCTGAAAGCAGTTCTTTAAGCTGAAACTAAAGGATGCTAATTAGTAACATGAAAATATACGAAAATATACCAACACACTAGCAAAGGTAAGTGTATGGTTGGATTCAGAATACTCTAATACTGTAATATAGTGGTGTGTTAACCACTTAACTCTAGTATAATGGTTAAAAGACAAAAGGAACACAACCAGAGGCACTCACAACTAGAATATACAACTATGTACTGGCGGACTTTGGGGAGAAGAAGAAAAAAAGACAAAAGTAATAAAAATAGCTATGACTACGATAATTTGTTAATGGATACACAATATAAAAAGATGTAAATTATGATATCAAAAACATAAAATGGGGAGGGTAAAAGGGTGAAGTTTTTGTGTGTGATCAAAGTTAAGTCATCAGCTTAAAAAATATATATGAGATGTTTTAAGGAAGCCTCTGGGTATCCATAAAATGAAAACCTATACTAGATACACACAAAATAGAGAATGGAATCAAAATATACCACTATGGAAAACCATCAGTTCACAAAGGAAGGCAGCAAGAGAAGAAAGGAACAAAGGAAATATAAAACAGCAAGCAAACAATTAATAAGATGGCAATAATAAGTCCTTACCTATCAATAATTACTTTAAGTGTAAACGGTCTAAATTCTCCAATCAAAAGGCAAAGAGTTGCTCATATATTTAAAAAACAGTACTCAAATATATGCTGCCTAAAAGAGACTCACTTCAGCTTCAAGGGCACAAGGGGACATACAAGTTCAAAGTGAAAGGATGGAAAAAGATATTCATACACAGGGAAAGCATATGAGAGCAAGGGTAGCTATATTTATATCAGATAAAATAGATTTTAGGTCAAAAACTGTAACAAGAAACAAAGAAGGTCATTATATAATGAAAACGGGGTCAAATCATCATGATATAACAATTTTAAATCTATATGCACCCAACATCAGAGTACCTAAATATATAAGCAAATATTAACTGATCTGAAGAGAGTAACAGACAACAATACAATAAAAATAGGACACTTCAATACTCCACTTTCAACAATGTATAGATCATCCAGACAGATAATCAATAAGGAAAAACTGGACTTGAAGTATACTTTAGACCAAATGGAGCTGACAGACATATAAAGAACATTCCATACAACAGCAGCAGAATACACATTCTGCTCAAGTGCACATGGAACATTCCCCAGGATAGTCATATGTTAGGTCACAAAACAAGTCTTAGCAAATTTAAGAAGATTGAAGTCATACCAAGTATCTTTCCCAAACACAATCATATGCAACTAGAAATCAGTAACAGGAAGAAAACTGGAAAATTCACAAACGTGTGGAAATTAAACAACATGCCTCTGAACAAACGGGCCTAAGAAGAAATCAAAAGGGAAATCAAAAAAATCTTGACACAAATGAAAATGAAAATACAACATACCAAAACTTATGAATGCAGCAAAAGCAGTGCTAAGAGGAAAGTCTGTAGCAGTAAACACCTACATTAAGAAAAAAGAAAGATCTTAGGCTAGGCCCAGTGGCGTAGTAGTTAAGTTTGCTAGGCTTTGTTTTGGTGGCCCAGGTTCAATTCCTGAGCACTCATCTGATAGTGGCCATGCTGTGACAGCAGCTCACATACAAAAAAAGAGGAAGATTGGCAGCAGATGTTAGCTCAGGGCAAATTTTCCTCAGGAAAAAAAAAAAAACTCAAATAAACAACTTAACTTTACACTTCAAGGAATGCAAAAAAGAACAAACTAAGCCCAAAGTTTACAGAAGGAAGGAAATAATAAAGATTAGAGCATAAATAAATGAAATAGAGACCAGAAAACAATAGGAAAAAAATAAACACAACTAAGAGCTGGTCTTTTAAAGCAAACAAAATTGACAAAACTTTAGCTAGACTAACTAAGAAAAAAGAGACAGAACCAAATAAATAAAATTATAAATGAAAGAGGAGATATTACAACTGATACCACAGAAATATAAAGGATCATAAAAGACTACTATGAACACTTATATGCCAACAAACTGGATAACCTAGAAGGAATGAATACATTTCTAGAAACTAAAGCCTACTAAGACTGAATCATGGCAAATAGGAAATCTGAATAAACCAATGAGAAAGGATACTGAATCAGTCATCAAAAACCTCCCAGCAAGTGTCGGCCTGGTGGCACAGCACTTAAGTTCACACGTTTCACTTTGGCAGCCCGGGGTTCGCTGGTTTGGATCTGGGTTGTGGACCTATGCACTGCTGTCAAGCCATGCTGTGGTAGGCGTCCCACATATAAAGTAGAAGAAGATGGGCATGGATGTTAGCTCAGGGCCAGTCTTCCTCAGCAAAAAAGAGGGAGATTGTCAGCAAATGCTAGCTCAGGGCTAATCTTCCTTAAAAAAAAAAAAAAAACACCCAGCAAAGAAAAGCCCTGGACCAGATGGTTTCACTGGTAAATTCTCCCAAACATTAAAGAATAATTAATGCCAATATTTCCCAAATACTTCCAAAAAATTGAAGAGGAGGGATCACTCTCAAACTAATTTTACGAGGCCATATTATTCTTATACTAAAGCCAGATAAGAACACTCTAAGAAAGAAAAACTACAGGCCAATATTCCTGATAAATACAAAGCAAAAATTCTCAACAAAATACTAGCAAACCAAATTCAACAGAATATTAAAAGGATCGTGTACCATAATCAAGTGGGATTTATCCCTGGAATGCAAGGATGTTTCCACATATGCAAATCAATAAATGTGATAAACCACATTAACAGAAAGAAGGATAAAAATCACATGGTCATCTCAACAGATGCAGGAAAGTATTTGACAAAATACAACCTCCTTTCATGGTAAAAACTCAACAAATTGTGTACGGAAGGAATGTACCTCAACATAATAAAGGTCATATATAACAAACTCATAGCTAACATCATACTCAATAGTGAAAGGTTGAAAGCTTTTCCTCTAAGATCAGAAACAAGACAAGGGTGCCTTCTCTCACCACGTTTATTTGACATAGTACTGGAAGTACTGAACAGAGCAATTAAGCAAAAAAAGAAAGAAAGGGCATCCAAATCAGAAAGGAAGAAGTAAAATTGTCTCTGTTTGCAGATGACATGATCTTATATGTAGAAAACTCTAAAGACTCCACCAAAAAACTGTTAGAACTAATAAATTCAGTAAAGTTGCAGGATACAAACTCAACATACAAAAATCAGTTACATTTCTAAACTAATGATGAACTATCTGAAAAAGAAATAAAGAAAATAACCCCACTTATAATAGCATCAAAAACAATAAAAAAATAAACCCTCATACACTGTTGTTGGGAATGCAAACTGGTACAGCCACTATGGAAAACAGTACGGAGATTTCCCAAAAAGTTAAAAATACAAATACCTTATGACCCAGCCATCCCACTATGGGGTATCTATCCTAAGAACCTGAAATCAGCAATTTCAAAAGTCCCATGCACCCCTATGTTCATCGCAGCATTATTTAGAATAGCCAAGACGTGGAACCAACCTAAGTGCCCAGCAACTGATGATTGGATAAAGAAGATATGGTATATATATACAATGGAATACTACTCAGCCACAAAAAAGGACAAAATCGTCCCATTCACAACAACATGGATGGACCTTGAGGGTATTATGTTAAATGAAATAAGCCAGACAGAGAAAGACGAACTCTGTATGACTCCACTCATAGGTGGAAGTTAACATATAGACAAGGAGATCTGATTGGTGGTTACCAGGGGAAGGGGGAAGTGGGGGGAGGGCACAAAGGGTGAAGTGGTGTACCCACAACATGACTAACAATAACGTACAACTGAAATTTCACAAGGTTGTAAACTATCATAATCTTAATAAAAACAAAAAACAATAAAATACCTAGGAATCATTTAACCAATAAGGTAAAAGATCTGTACACTGAAAACTCTAACACTGTGATGAAAGACATTGAAGAAGTCACAAAGAAATGGAAAGACAGTCTGTGTTCATAGATTGGAAGAATTAATACTGTTAAAATGTTCATACTACCCAAAGTGACATAGAGATTCAATGCAATCTCTATCAAGACTACAATGGCATTTTTCACAGAAATAGAAAAAACAATCCAAAAATTTGTACGGATCCACAAAAAGACCTCAAATAGCCAAAGGAATCTTGAGCAAGAAGAACAAAGCTAGAAACATCACACTTCCTGATTTCAAATTACATAACAAAACTATAATAATCAAAACCATATGGTGCAAGTATAAAAACAGACACATAGATTGATGGAATAGAATAGAAAGCCCAGAAATAAAGCCATGCGTACACAATCAACTAGTCTTCAACAAGAGTGCCAAGAATACAAAATAAGGAAAGGATATTCTCTTAAATAAATGGTAAATTAATAATGGTAACAAATAATTGATAGGGAAAATTGGATATCCACACGCAAAAGAATGAAATTGGACCCTTAACTTACATTGAACACAAAAATCAACTCAAAAAGACTTAAATGAAGACCTGAAACCATAAAACTCCTGGAATAAAACACAGGGTAAAATCTCCTTGTTACTAGTTTTGGCAATGACTTTTTGGATATGACACAAAAGCACAGGTAACAAAAGTAAAAATAAACAAGTGAGATTACACCCAACTGAAAGCTTCTGTACAACAGAGGAAACAATTAACTAAATGAAAAGACAACTTACAGAATGGGAGAAAATGTGGGCAAACTATATATCTGATAAGAGGCTAATATCCAAAATATATAAGGCACTCATACAATTCAATAACAAAATAACAAATAACCTGATTAAAAAGTGAGCAAAAGACCTAAATAGACATTTCTCCAAAGAAGACATAGAAATGGCCAATAAGTATATGAAAAGGTGCTCAACCTCACTAATAATCATGGAAATGCAACTCAAAGCACAATGAGATATTACCTAACACTTGTTAGGATGGCTATTACTAAAAAAACAAACAAACAAACAAAAAAATGTGTTGACAAGGATGTGGAGAAAAGGGGACCATGGTACACTGTTGGTGGGAACATAAGTTGGTACAGCCATTATGGGAAACAGTATGGAGGTTCCTCAAAAAATTAAAAATAGAACTACCATATGATCCAGCAATCCCACTTCTAGGTATTTATTCAAAGGAATTGAAATCAGAATCTCAAAGAGATACCTGCACTCCCATGGTCATTGCAGCATTATTTACAATGGTCAAGATATGGAAACAACCGAAATGTCCATCAACAGATGAATGGATAAAGAAAATGTGGTATGCACATACACTGAAATAGTATTCAGGCTTAAAAAAGAAGGAAATCCTGCCATTTGCAACAACAAGGGTGGACCAGGAGGACATCATGCAGACACAGAAAGACAAATACTGTATGATTATATTTGGAATCTAATATAGTCAAACTCATAGAAGCAGAGAGTAGAATGGTGTTTGCCACGGGCTGGGGTAGGGGGAAATGGGGAGGTGATGTCAAAGATGTACAAAGGGCCTATAGCTAACAATACTGTAATGGATACTTAAAATTTGCTAAGAGAGTAGATCTTATGTTGTATTCTTTTTTTTTTTTTTTTTTGAGGAAGATTAGTCCTGAGCTAACATCTGCTGCCAATCCTCCTCTTTTTGCTGAGGAAGACTGGCCCTGAGCTAACATCCATGCCCATCTTCCTCTACTTTATATGTGGGATGCCTACCACAGCATGGTTTGCCAAGTGGTGCCATATCGCACCCGGGATCAGAACCAGCAAACCCCAGGCTGCCGAAGTGGAACGTACGCACTTAACCACTGGGCCATCGGGCCAGCCCCTGATGTTGTATTGTTAACACCATAAAAATATCATTAAAAAGTAATAATAATAAATGGGATGAGAGGAAACTTTGGGAGAAGATAGAGAAGTTTATGGCCTTGGTGGTAATGGTTTCACAGATTTATATTTATCTATAATTTCATCGAGTTGTATACATTAAATATGTACAGCTCTTTACATGTCAATCATACTTCAATAAATTGTTTAAAAATATAAAATACACTATAAAAAATAGAGAAAGAACACTTAAAAAACCTACAACCCCATAGAAAGTAAGCAAAAGCTGTAAAGAGTTCACCAGAAGAATAAATATGAACACGTGAAAAACAGCTCCTCCTCAAGAAAATACAAATATAAGCCACAAGGACAAACTATTTCATATCCAACATCAGCAAAAATTAAATGTCTGACACATCAGTGTTCTCAAGAGAAATGGAGAAAAGACAGTTTTTATACTCTATCAGTTGAAATATAAATTGATGAATAACGACCTTATCTGGTGAAGTGGAAGGTACACACACCCTATAACCCAACAATTCCACTTGTACATATATTCAACAGAAAAACTCTCATAAATTTGTAAAAGGAAACATGTATAACAAAGTTCTTAACAACATTGCAATAGATAATTCAAGTGTTTTTACAGTAAAATGAATAAATTTATTATGGCATACTCATACATTGAAATGAACCACTACCATATACATGAACTCAGGTCAACCTAAAAAAGCAAATGTCATTGAATGAAGAAAAGCAAGATGCAAAAGGTTATGAGTAAGTTATTTACTCAAAGTTCCAAAACCAGTAAAAGTGAACATATATTTTTCAGGAGTTCATGTATGTATAATAAAATTATAAAGAAAAGTAGAGGAGTGAGAAACTCAGAATTCCTAGTAGTGGTTACTTCTGGTTGGGGTGGTGAGGCAAATAGGTGTTGTGTTCAAAAGAGTGTACAGATAGGGCTCCAAAGTACTGGTAATGACATTTCTTAAGTTGGGTGGTCAATACATTGGTGTTCATTTTACTATAACTCTTTAGGCCTTTAAACACATTGTACATATTCTTTTAATATTATAATATGTTTTATGATAAAAGTTCATTTTAAACATCTGGGTTATTTAGAAATAAATTTAATAAGGGCTGCACAGGATCTACATAAGAAAACTAAAACTGCAGAGGGGCATAAGAAGGACTCAAGTGGAAAGGTACAATAATAAAAGTATATTAATTCATACCACAAAAATCTAAGCATTTAACAAAACCCAATCCCAAACCCCAAACAATTATAAAATACATCTAGAAAAATAAACTTGTGAAAATAACCAGGAATTTTCTAATTTTCATAATAATAATAATAAAATACATAAGTATACACTTATCCTGTCAAAATGTAAAATTTAATCTATCCCTTGGTAATTAAAATAGCATGTTACTGATTTAGGAATAGACCAAGAGATAAAACGAATAACTTGGTTAGGCCTAATATCTGTAAGAATTTAGCACATAAAAATGATGGAATTCCGGGGCTGGCCCCGTGGCCGAGTGGTTAAGTTCGCGCGCTCCGCTGCAGGCGGCCCAGTGTTTCGTTGGTTCGAATCCTGGGCGCGGACATGGCACTGCTCATCAGACCACATTGAGGCAGCGTCCCACATGCCACAACTAGAAGAACCCACAACGAAGAATACACAACTATGTACCGGGGGGCTTTGGGGAGAAAAAGGAAAAAATAAAATCTTTAAAAAAAAAAAAATGATGGAATTCCAAGCCTATAAGGAAAAAATGAATTGTTCAACAAATGGAGCTGAAACTGGCTAGCCAAGTAGAAAAGAAAAATACATGTTCAAAACACTCCTTACACTGAAATAAAATTAACATGAATAAAATATTTAGATGTAAAATATAAAACCTAAAAATACTAGAAGAAATTATAGCAGAAGAGCTTTCTAATCTTGAGGTGATGCTAATATGAGACAAAAGCCAGAAACAATTTTTTAAAACACTGATTATGTGGCTACACAAAACTGTGACTATGGGTTTAAAAGAGAAACAAGAAACAGAGTAAAATATCTGTAACATGTATGGAACAAAGTATTTCTGCAAAATAATAAGGAATGACAGCCAATAATAAATTGAGCAAAAGACATAAACAGGCAACTGACCAGAGAAATTCAAAATGGATAACAAAACCACACGAATAATAAACAATAAACTGAATTGAGTTTTCTTTCATTTACCAGATTAGCCAAAATTAAAATGTGTAACAATACCTAGTGGTGACAAGGGTATGGAGAATCAGGCACTCTCAGACACTGTTGTTAGGGGTGTAAATTGGTACAAGTGTTTGGGCAATAATTCACAATTTTCTATTAAACTGTAAAATACGTATTGCTCATGATCCAGTAATTCCACTTTTAGAAATTTGTTCTATAAAACTCTTGTGCAAGTACACAAAAAAGATGTATAGTACATATTGCAACATTGTTGTAATAGTGATGTTATAATGAAGCTAAATGTCCATTAATGGAAAGGGGTAAATAAGTTATGAAACATCCCTATAATGGAATATTGTACCACCACTAAAAAGAATGAGGTATAGCTACATGTACTGATATGGAAAGCTGTCCATGAAATATTGTAAATTGCACCTATATACGAATTATATGAACCTCTAAATGCTATATACTATATATGTATGTATGGATACTAAGTCAGGTTGTTCAGAACTGCAACAGCTATCTTGCCTCCCAGGAAGGAAGACAGAGAGAATCTCAGGAAACCCAAATAAGAAAAAAATATATCATTGAGCCACTGAAGTGTGGAAAAATCTCACCTCCAGACTTCTGGTTATATGGGATAATAAACATCTTAATCGTTTAAGTCAGTTTTAGTTGGGTCTTCTGCTATGTAGCCAGAAAATTCCTAACCATCATGGCTGGGTTGCCAACACAACTGTAAATCAGTGACACGACAACTTAAAATTAATTGATGGGATATTTTGTTGTTACATACACGTGGCCTCGGAAGCTTCCTAGAGGAAGGAACTCCAAGGGATGGAACAGAGAATGAATTCTACTTGCATTCTTCATCGTTTCTTTTTGGGAGAATAAGATTAAATTAAGACAAATCTCTTTGATTCAGACATCAAGTAACCTAACTCATATTATAAATATAAATTTCAAAACATGAAGAGTTATTACTTCTAAAATACAAGTAAAAATTACTTGCATTTGTTGAAAGGGGTAAAAACTTTAGGAGGTATTTTTCCTTTCTAATTCATTTTGCTTAATACGCCATATCAAATTTTATTTATATTAGTGACATTCTGAAATCTATATGTCCTAGCTTGGGTTCCCCAAAAAAGCAGAGTCTGACACAATTTTACTTCGGGGATACAGAAAGGCTGAAAAAGGAAGGAAGGAAAGCCAATCAAAGAGTACATTATTGAGCTAGGTAGTGCTGTGGATAACCGGCTCAAATCTACTGGGAACCCTGCCAGGAAACGTGCAGAGTGCACCTAAGATATGCATCTCCAAGGCCTTCTTGAGACTTCACTTCCTTCAACTGCAAAATGAGAATTTGTTCTTTTCATGAATTCTAAAATTACATACAGCTCTAAAATTTGTATTTGTGTACAAACACAAATGCTGTTTTGATTGACCAAAAACAATACACCAAAATTCATACTGCAAGCATGAGTAATTTTAATCATATATTTTGAAATATATGCCAAACTCCTAGAATATTGCTGCATATAATAATGCACAATGGGAATTCAGTAGAAAAAAAAACCTTCAACTTATCGGGGTTTGTTTTTATTTTTTCTATTTTATTAAAGAATCTACTCTGCCCAGACAGTGCTGGGAAATAAGCCCAAATGACTGAAGTTATAGCTGAGCATAGCTGATCTTTCAGTTGAGAATGTTTGGGATATTTTCACTCTGCCAATAAATATTTCATTACATTTTAGCTATAAATTGTTTCAGTTATAATAACTACATGGAGTCAAAAGAAAAGAGGAGAAATAGAAACTGCTATATCGAAAACAAGAGTTTGCTAGAGTGATTTGAAAAACCGAGTAATTTTAAAGAAGCTTTACTGCAACTAACATTAAAGTACTTGGAATTGTTTATTCCAGCTGTTTACAACTGCTTTCTTTTTACATATATATGTCACATCATTATTTAATTACTTTAATCCAATGTTACATGTTCATCTTAACTTACTTTAGTACTTACCACACTAAATGAGTATTTATTATGATTTTATAGGTTAGAGTAATAGTATAATGCCTTCTAATGTATTAATTCAACTCTATATCTAAAAAAGGTAAGGTTTTTAATTAATATGCTTATGAAATTTCCCCTTTTCTAAGAAACATAAAATAGTTGATATATTTTCCCTACATTTTTGGCAATTATCTTTATATTCATAATTAACCATGGCTTAAGGTAAGATTTAAGGTGTTTTAATTTTATTTTTATATTTCAATAATGAAAGAAATTTCACTATGCATAATATCATATGTGTGGTCAGAATTCATCATATTATCTGATGGGCTTGAATCATTTTATATATATATCTGTTAAGATTCAAAAACCATGCTCTATATTTCTGAGATTTTAATCTTCTCTAATGATGTTAACTGCTCCTATATTTTAATTATTGAATGAAAATCTGTAAAATAATGTTTGTAAAACTAGCCAAACAGGTTTTATGTACTCTCTATATACTTCCACTGTAACTATCCTACTTATATCTGATTGTAATCGATTCTTTCCCAAATCACCTTGGAACTTAGTAGACATTTTGTGTATTATAGGTAAGCCCTGAGTAGCATGGCCTAAAAAGTATTTTATTCTAATACCAGCAGTCTTTGCAGTGTTTAGGGTTAGTTAATATCATGTGAAATTCTCTCATGTGAACAGAGAATGTATACTAGTGCATAGATACTCCACTTTTGAAGGTGGGTGTAAATGTTCTCTTAAGCAATGGAATGAACAAAAGAGTTATCTTTTCACTGTGGTGTGTCTCACAACATGTTGCCCCTATTAAAGCCCTTTCCCAGTGTTAATCCTTTCACGATCCATAAGTTAACACAAAGTAGTCTGTGTTTTTGTGTGCTGTTCAAAGGGCCTCATAACTGAACTCATAACAGAACTCATAATTCTAGCAGAATTATTTTCATTTTTCTGTAGATCTGTGTTTTGGAGAAGTGTCATCCAGGGAATTCTGAAAAACAGCACAAGTGTGAAACAAGAATTTGCATCTCAGTGAGAATTCTGGATTTTATATGAATTGTTTCTGACAAATGTTTGGCAGACGAATATTTATATGCCAGGGTTAGGAGGGGTCATGAAAGGAAAACAGCTGTTCTAGAAACCTCTTAGTCTCTAAACCACAAGAAAAACAGAACTATTCAGACTTTTAGCAACTCACTTCAAAGCTTTATACAGATCAACACTCGTACAATCTAGGGTCTGAAAAAATGGAGAACTTCCTGGAAGTTTCTCTTTTAACCATGTAACCTTTTCAACCAGAATTATTTAGATTCAAATAAATCTATTTATGTAGTTCCCTAACTTTCTTTTTAATTCCTCATCCTATTTAAACTAATCCTGAATTAGCCAATAAACAAATCAAGTATATGCTAGGACACCAATACACAGCAGCATCCAAAACTCCTTATGAAAGAATGAGATATTTGATATCTACTCCCTACCCCTGCTGTAAGTAGAATTGGCAGTTACAACTTACATGGAATTTCTTTTTACTTATATATGAGGGTAGGGCACCATACTCTCCTGTGTTTAGGGCCTCTAATTGTTGTCTTCTTTTTAATGTTTTATTATAGAAATGTTCAAGCATATGCAAAAGTAAAGAGAATAGTATAATGAATACCCATAAACCTATCACCCAGTTTTAACAATCTATAACTCTTGATAATTATTTCATCCATACTTGCACCACTCTCACTCTCCACCCACCATTATTCTGCAGTAAATCTCAGACATTATATCATTATATTTGTAATTATTTAACTGTGTGTCTCTAAAATAGATCTTCTTGAAAAACTCAAATCTTCAGCAAAATTACAAAAATAGCACAAGGAATATCTGTACTTCTTTACCAAGATTACCAACTGCTAACATTTTTGCCACATTTGCTTTATCTTTCTCCAAATAGTATATAAATACATGTGTAAGCATATTCCAATTATTTCTGCTGAGTCATGTAATAGTAAGTTTAAGTTGCAGATATCATGACCCTTCACCCTGAAATATTTCAGCATGTATCTCTTAAGAATAAGGATCCCTCTTACATAACCATATTACAATTATCAAATTCATTATCATAACATTGATACCACACTGTTGTCTAATACATAGTCTACATTCAAATTTCTCCAATGGTCTCAATAATGCACTTTATAGTAAATATTTTCAATCCAGGATTACATTTAGTTATCATATCTCTTTAATCTCCTTTATCTGAAACAAATCCTTGGTCTTTTTTATTTTTCATGATGTTGACATTTTCGAAAAGTATAGATCAATTGTCCTGTGGAACGTTCCTGAAATGTCTGTTCTTCTTTTTTATTGCAGTAACATTGGATTATGACATTATATAACTTTCAGGTGTACATCGTAATGTATTTCAAATTCTGTGTAGATTACATCATGTTCACCACCCAAAGACTAATTACAGTCATCACCACACGTGTGCCTAATCACCCCTTTCACCCTACTCACTCCCCGCCTTACCCTCTGGTAACCACCAATCCAATCTCTGTTGCTATGTGTTTGTTTGTTGTTGTTTTTATCTTCTACTTATGAGTGAGATCACATGGTATTTGACTTTCTCCCTCTGACTTATTTCACTTAGCATAATACCCTCAGAGTCCATCCATGTTGTCATAAATGGCCGGATTTCATCATTTCTTATGGCTGAGTAGTATTCCATTGTGTATATATACCACATCTTTATCCATTCGTCCCATGATGGGCACCCAGGTTGCTTCCAAGTCTTGGCTATTATGAATAAGGCTGCAATGAATATAGGGGTGGCTGTATCTTTAGGCATTTGTGTTTTCAAGTTATTGGGATAAATACCCAGCAGTGGAATAGGTGCATCATATGGTAGATCTATACTTCATTTTCTGAGGAAACTCCATAGTGACTGCACCAGTTTGCACTCCCACCAGCAGTGTACGAGGGTTCCCTTCTCTCCACATCCTCTCCAACACTTACTGTTTTCTGTCTTGTTAATTATAGCCACTCTGATGGGAGTGAGGTGATATCTCGTAGTTTTTTGTTCTTTGTTTTTAAGATTGGCACCTGAGCTAACAACTGTTGCCAATCTTTTTGTTTTGTTTTTATCTGCTTTATCTCCCCAAAGCCCCTGGTACGTAGTGGTATATCTTAGTTGCAGGTCCTTCTGGTTGTGGCATGTGGGATGCCGCCTCAACGTGGCCTGACAAGCAGTGCCATGTCTGAGCCCAGGATGGCAACCAGCGAAACGCTGGGCCGCTGCAGCAGAGCACATGAAATTAACCACTCGGCCACAGGGCTGGCCCCCAATATCTCGTGGTTTTGATTTGCATTTGCCTGATAGTTAATGATGTTGAACATCTTTTCACGTGCCTGTTGGCCATCTGTATATCTTCTTCGGAGAAATCTCTATTCAGATCTTATGCCCATTTTTTTTATTGGGTTGTTGATTTTTTTGTTGTTGAGACATGAGAATTCTTTGTATATTTTGGATATTAACCCCTTATCTGATATATGGCTTGTAAATATCTTCTCCCAATTGTTAGGTTGTCTTTTTGTTTTGTTGATGATTTCCTTTGCTGTGCAGAAGCTTTTTAGCTTGATGGAGTCCCATTTGTTTATTTTTTCTATTGTTTCCCTTGCCTGGTCAGACATGGTATTTGAAAAAATGCTGCTAAGACCAATGTCAAAGAGTGTACTGCCTATGTTTTCTTCTAGAAGTTTCATGGTTTCAGATCTTACATTCAAGTCTGTAATCCGTTTTGATTTGATTTTTGTGCATGGTATAAGGTAATGATCTACTTTCATTCTTTTGCATGTGGCTGTCCAGTTTTCTCCACACCACTTATTGAAGAGACTCTCCTTTCTCCATTGTATGTTCTTGACTCCCTTGTCAAAAATTAGCTGTCCATATATGTGTGGGTTTATTTCTGGGCTCTCGAGTCTGTTCCATCTCTGTGTGTGCCTGCACCACTCTGTATTGGTTACTATAGCTTTGTAATATATTTTGAAATCAGGGAGTGTGATAACTCCAGCTTTGTTCTTTTTCCTCAGGATTCTTTTGGCTATTCGGGGTCTTTTGTTGTTCCATATAAATTTTAGGATTCTTTGTTCTATTTCTGTGAAAAATATTGTTGGACCCTTGATAGGGATTGCATTGAATCTATAGATTGCTGTAGGAAGTATGGACATTTTAACTACGTTAATTGTTCCAATCCAAGAGCACGGAATATCTTTCCACTTCTTTGTATCTTCTTCAATTTCTTCCAACTATGTTTTATAGTTTTCAGTGTACAGATCTTTCACTTCTTTGGTTAAGTTTATTCCTAGATATTTTAGTCTTTTTGTTACAATTGTAAATGGATTTTAGTCTTAATTTCTCTTCCTGCTACTTCATTGTTAGTGTCTAGAAATGCAACTGATCTTTGTACATTGATTTTGTATCCAGCAACTTGACTGTATTCATTTATTATTTCTAAAAGTTTATTAGTGGATTCTTTAGGGTTTTCTACATATAAAATCATGTTGCCTACAAATAGTGACAGTTTCACCTGTTCTTTTCCAATTTGGATCCCTTCTATTTCTTTTTCTTGCCTGACTGCTCTGGCTAGGACTTCCAATACAGTGGTGACAGTGGGCATCCTTGTTTGGTTCCTGTTCTTAGAGAGATAATGTTCAGTTTTTCTCTATTGAGAATGATATTAGCTGTGGGTTTGTCACATATGGCCTGTATTATCTTGAGGTATTTCCTTCTATACTCATTTTATTTAGAGTTTTTATCATAAATGGATGCTGTATCTTGTCAAATGCTTTCTCTGCATTTATTGAGATGATCAGGTGATTTTTATTCTTCATTTTGTTAATGTGGTGTATCACGTTGATTGTTTTGCGGATGTTGAACCATCCCTGAAATCCTCGCATAAATCCCGCTTGATCATGGTGTATGATTTTTTTAATGTATTGTTGTATACAATTTGCTAGTATTTTGTTGAGGATTTTCGCATTGATGATCATCAGTGATATTGGCCTGTAATTTTCTTTTCTTGTGTTGTCCTTTTCTGGTTTTGGTATCAAGATAATGTTGGCTTCATAGAATGAGTTAGGAAGCCTCCTCTCCTCTTGAATTTTTTGAAGAGTTTGAGAAGGATAGGTATTAAGTCTTCTTTGAATGTTTGGTAGATTTCATCAGGGAAGCCATCTGGTCCCGGACTTTTATTTTTTGGGAGATTTTTGATTATTGTTTCGATATCCTTACTGGTGATTTTTTGGAAGTTTGTGTGATTCTAAGAATTTAGCCATTTCTTCTAGATTATCCAATTTGTTGGAATATAGCTTTTCATAGTATTTTCTTATCATCTTTTGTATTTCTGAGGTGTCCATTGTAATTTCTTCTCTTTCATTTCTGATTTAATTTATTTGAGCCTTCTCTCCTTTTTTCTTGGTGAGTCTAGCCAAAGGTTTGTCAATTTTGTTTACCTTTTGAAAGAACTAGCTCTTGGTTTCATTGATTTTTTCTATCTATTTTTCAGTCTCTGTTTCATTTATTTCTGCTCTGATTTTTATTATTTCCTTCCTTCTGCTGATTCTGGGCTTTGTTCTTCTTTTTTCAGTTCCTTTATGTACACTGTTAGATTGTTTATTTGGGATTTGTCTTGTTTGTTGAAATAGGCCTGAATTGCTATAAACTTCTCTCTTAGAACTGCTTTTGCTGTATCCCATAGATTTTGGCCTGTTGTATTTTCATTTTCATTTGTCTCCAGGTATTTTTACTTTCTTCTTTGATTTCTTCATTGATCCAGTTTTTGCTCAGTAGCATTTTGTTTAATCTCCACACTTTTGAGGCTCTTCTGATTTTCTTCCTGTAGTTGATTTCTTGTTTCATAACTTTATGGTCAGAAAAGATGCTTGGTATTATTTCGATCTTCTTAAATTTATTGAGACTTGTTTTCTGGCCTAATATGTGATCAATCCTGGAGAATATTCCACATGAATTTGAAAAGAATGTGTATTCTGTGGTTTTTGGATGGAATGATCTATATATCTACTAAGTCCATCTGGTCTAATGTGTCATTTAAGCCCAATACTTCCTTATTGATCTTCTGTTGGATGATCTATCCATTGGGGTAAGCGGAGTGTTAAAGTCCCCTACTATTATTGTGTTAGTGTCCATTTCTCCTCTTATGTCTGTTAATAATTGCTTCATATATTCAGGTGCTCCTAAGTTGGGTGCATAGATATTTATAAGTGTTGTATCCTCTTGTTGGATTGTTCCCTTTATCATTATGTAGTGCCCGTCTTTGTCTCTTGTTACAGTTTTTGTTTTAAAGTCTATTTTGTCTGATATAAGTATTGCTACCACAGCTTTCTTTTCATTGCCATTTGCATGGAGTATCCTTTTCCATCCTTTCACTTTGTGAGTGTTTTTGAGTGTCCTTAGGTCTGAAGTGTGTCTCTGGTATGCAACATATGTATGGGTGATGTTTTTTATCCAATTGGCCACCCTATGCTTTTTGATTGGAGCATTTAGTCTACTGACATTTAAAGTTGCTATTGATAAATATGTATTTATTGCCATTTTGTTACTTTTTTTCTGAGTGTTTTAGTAGTTCTTCTTTGTTCCTTTCTTCTTCTCTTGCTCTCTTCCCTTGTGGTTTGATGGCTTTAATTAGTAATATGTTTGATTTCTTTCTTCTTATTTATTTGTTTATTTATTATAGGTTTCTGGTTTGTGATTACCATGAGGTTCCTATATAACATTCTACGTATATAGCAATCTATATTGAGTTGATAGTCTCTTTAGCTTGAGTTCTTTCTAAAAGCTCTACTTTTTTACTCACCTCCTCCCACATTTTATGTTTTTGAAATCATAACTTATCTCTTATTTTGTGTGTGTCTATCCATTACCCTCTTATCACTGAAATATGTAATTTTAGAACTTTTGTCTTTTAACATTCACATTATCTTCATGGGTGGTTAATCTGCTACCTTTACTGTATTTTTGCCTTTATCAGTGGTTTTATTGCCTGATTGTTTTTTCTTTTTCTTTCTCTTTTTTTTTGGTAATTTCCTTATCCCTATTTGTGGTCTTCTCTTTCCCACTTAAATAAGTCCCTTTAGCGTTTCTTGTGGAACTGGTTTTTTGGTGATAAAGTTTAATTTTTGCTTGTCCGGGAAACTATCTCTCTTTCCATTCTGAATGATAACCTTGCTGGATAGAGTATTCTTGGCTGTAGGTTTTTTTCCTTTCAGCACTTTAAATACGTCCTGCCACTCTCTTCTAGCTCGTAGGGTTTTGGCTAAGAAGTCTGCTGATAGCCTTATGGGCTTTCCTTTGTATATCAGTTGTTGCCTTTCTCTTGTAGCTTTTAGGATTCTCTCTTTATCTTTAATTTTAGACATTTTAATTATAATGTGTCTCAGTGTGGGCCTGTTCATCTTGTTCGGTGCTCTCTGTACTTCCTGTACTTGGATGTCTGTTTCCTTCCTTAGGTTAGGAAAGTTTTCAGCTATTATTTCTTCAAATAGATTCTCTGCCTCTTTGTCTCTCTCTTCTCCTTTTGGGACACCTATAATACAAATGTTAGTGTGCTTGATATGGTCACAGAGTTCCCTTAGACTGTTCTCATTCTTTTTAACTCTTTTTCCTTTTATCTGTTCAGCTTGGGTGATTTCCTCTAGTCTTTTGTCCAGCTCGCTGATCCTTTCTTCTGTATCATCTACTCTGCTATTGAGTCCCTTTGGTGAATTTTTCATTTCCTGTATTATATTCTTCATTTCTGATTGGTTCTTTTTTATATTTTCCAATTCTTTGTTGATGTTCTCACTGTGTTCATCCAGTCTTCTCCCAAGAGCAGTGAGCATCCTTATGAGTTTTTGTTCGAACTCTTTGTCAGGTAGATCACATTTCTGTTTCATTTAGTTCTTTTTCTGGGGTTTTGTCCTGTATCCTTGCTTGGAATGTATTCCTTTGTCTCCTCCTTATGCCTCTTTCTCTGTGCTTATAACTATGTACTATGTGAGTCAGCTATGTCTCCTGGTCTTGGAGAAGTGGCCTTATGTAAGAGATGCCTTTTGAGGCCTAGCAGTATGCTTCCCTCTCATCACCAGTCCAAATGTTCTAGGAGTGACCCCTGTTTGGGCTGTGTGTGTCCTTCTATTGTGGCAGGGTGGCTCTTGCTGCCAAATACCCAGGGAGTCTAGACTTTCCCTCCCTGGCCGGCTGTTTGTAAATCAGGTTTGGGAAGCCCCATCACTGTTGGCTACAAGGTTTAATAGCACACCCCTATTGCAGTTTTCCTGTTAAATGAGTAGGCATGCAGTATAGCTGGTTGCTAGGCTCAGGAGCTTACAGTTGCTGTAGGCCTCAGGCCTGCAAGGCTATTGTCAGCTCTCTTAGGACTGCAGCTGAGTGGGGCTTCCCCAGGCGTGGGAGCACCCAATTGTTTCAGGCTTTGGAAGGTGGGGCTGACCCCCTTTGTGGCTGTTTGTGAAACACAAGTCTTCTGCCACTGATAAGCCTCACCCCCCCGCCACAGGTCCACACACACTGTCAACTCAGTCCTGGCCCACGCACACTTCCCGACCCCCTGGAGCATACCCAGTCACCCCACTGCAGAGGCCTCCACCTCTCTACCAATGTACCCCACAGTTCACCTGGTTCTCACACAGGCCCTACCCTACAGAGGTGGACACACTCGCCTGCCTGTAGAGGATCAAGGCACTCAGTCTATGCAGGTGGACAAGTAGCCTGAGAGCTTGCTGTTGGGTGGGGCCAGTCCCTAGGGCAGGCTGCCTGCCCTGGCTGAACTGGATTAAATCTGTGCTCTAGTGGGCGTGGCAGACCCCTGGGCTAAGAGGCCAGGGAAAGAACTCCAATGGCATCTGCCAGCATCTATGTCAGCATGCCTGTACTAGGTCACAACAATCAATTGTCTTAATATAGCCCTGACATCAACCATCTCCACCTCTACTCTCTAGGCCTTTGACTTCTTTTGGTTTTGTAGATGCCACAGAGACAGCTGAAGGTGTCTTCACTTAGAATCTCTCTTTCATTTAAGATAAATTAAATGTGTTTGGATTTATAGGAAAGCAGAAGAGCAATGTGGAGAAGGCAACAGGAGTGGACATTGTTAAGCATAGGCTCCAAGTGATTAAAATGCAAACACTTAACATTTTCATTACAAGCTTTTTCAATTGCTTCTTTCTATTACTATTTTTAGAACTCCACTTGACAAGTGCTCTAAGTAGAACATCTTAATAAGCAAGCATGTGTATCTGATGAGATTTGGTGAGCAAGCTGAGACCATTGCTGCAATACACTAGTTTGCTTTCTACTTGCCCTAGGCCCTGTCTTGGCCTCTTAAATCCATCCTCCTACTGCAGTCAGAGGAACCTATTTAAAAACACAACTCTGACTATGCTATTCGCCTACTGAAAAATCACCAATGAGATAAAGTTCAAGTTCCATGGCCTGACACAAAAAGTCTTCCACGACCTGATATATTCTAACTACTGCTCCAGTATCTCATATTTCTTTCTGAGCTTCCCAAAGAGGAATATGTATGTGCCCAGAGGTATGGAACAGTATGCCAGAGGAATCAGTATAGTGCAGTTTCCTATATCTTCAACTTTACACAATAGTAAGGAAGTGTGGCAGACTGTGTTTTCCAAAGATGGCTGCCAGAATATATCTCATCCCACATACTTTTCTTAAATGTGAAAGTTGACAATACTCCCATCCAGAGATAGGCTCTACATTCCCTTCTCTTGAAAGAAATGATGGTGTGTGTGTGTGTCTCAATACTTGCATTGATGCCAACCATAGCGTAAAAAAACTTCGTCTTTCAGAGCTGTCAAACCTAGAAACTTGGTAAATCCAGTTACGACTCTAGACCACTAGTTTTCAATGTGGGATTCACACATCCCAGGGGATTTGCAAGGCCATGCACAAGGATATGGGGAAAAAATATTAGAACTTGAAAATTCCTTTTATATTATCTTTTTTATTCTCATACATCTTTAAGTTATATTTTGTATGTTTTAAAATATATAAAACTACACAATCAAATGCTGTAGGCATTAGCCGCACATGGTTATTGAACAGTTAAAGCATGGCTAGACAGAATTGAGATGCTGAAAGCTTAAAATATATACCAGACTTCAAAGATTTAATATTAAAAATATAAAATAGCTCATTATAATTTTTATATTGATGTCATGTTGAATGATAATATTTTGATATATTGGCTTAATTAAAACACATTATTAAAAGTAATTCCACTTGTTTCTTTTTTTTTTAATTTGGCGACTAGAAAATTTAAAACTACATATGTGGCTCTCATTTTCGGCTCACACTGTATTTCTTTTTTTTTTTTCTTTTGAGGAAGATCAGCCCTGAGCTAACATCTGCTGCCAATCCTCCTCTTTTTGCTGAGGAAGACTGGCCCTGAGCTAACATCCGTGCCCATCTTCCTCCATTTCTATGTGGAACGCCTACCACAGCATGGCTTGCCAAGTGGTGCCATGTCCACACCCAGGATCCGAACCAGCGGAGCCCTGGCCGCTGAAGCGGAACGTGCGAACTTAACCACTGCGCCACCAGGCTGGCCCCCTCACACTGTATTCCTATTTGACAATGCTGACATATAGTTTCATAGTAATACAATATGTAAGTTTTAAACTAAAAAACCTGTATTGGGGAGATGCATGTTTACACGTTTTTATAATGATAGGAGTAGGCAATTAGAAATATTTGGAGAATGCTGATTCGGAAAGCCAGTTGGGAAATCCATTTTAAATAATATGGGACACAAGGTACCAAAAGGAAAGAAGCATCCATCTCCATCCTTTTGCCTTTCCTCCTCACAAGTCCTCCAAAAATATTCATTATTTTTTCCAAATCAATACTCTCCTCCTAGGAGGGCCCAGTCTGCACTGCTCTCTACTCTACAGTTTGCTCAATATACCCTACTGGCAATGCTGCTAGCATGAGACATTCTCACTAATCATTTACCTCATTCAAAAGTTGCTCTCTCGATTTCACCACACAGCAAAATAAACTCGAAATGGATCAAAGACCTAAAGATTAGGCCTGAGACAATAAGTCTTTTGGAAGAGAATATAGGCAGTACACTCTTTGACATCAGTTTCAAAAGAATCTTTTCGGACACTGTAACTCCTCAGTTGAGGGAAACAATAGAAAGAATAAACAAATGGGACTTCATCAGACTAAAGAGCTTCTTCAAGGCAAGGGAAAACAGGATTGAAACAAAAAAAACAGCTCACTAATTGGGAAAAAATATTCACAAGCCACTTATCCGACAAAGGGTTAATCTCCATAATATACAAAGAACTCACACGGCTTAACAGCAAAAAAACAAACAACCCGATAAAAAAATGGGCAGAGGACATGAACAGACATTTCTCAAAAGAAGATATGAATATGGCCAATAGACACATGAAAAGATGTTCATCATCGCTAATCATCAGGGAAATGCAAATCAAAACTACACTAAGATATCACCTTACACCCGTTAGATTGGCAAAAACATCCAAAACCAAGAGTGACAAATGTTGGAGAGGTTGTGGAGAAAAAGGAACCCTCATACACTGTTGGTGGGAATGCAAACTGGTACAACCACTATGGAAAACAGTATGGAGATTTCTCAAAAAGTTAAAAATAGAAATACCCTATGACCCAGCCATCCCATTACTGGGTATCTATCCTAAGAACCTGATATCAGAAATCTCAAGAGTCCGTTGCACCCCTATGTTCATCGCAGCATTATTTACAATAGCCAAGACGTGGAACCAGCCTACATACCCAGAAACTGATGATTGGATAAAGAAGATGTGGTATATATACACAATGGAATACTACTCAGCCATAAAAAAAGACAAAATTGGCCCATTCACAGCAAAGTGGATGGACCTCGAGGGTATTATGTTAAGCGAAATAAGCCAGTCAGACAAAGACAAACTCTATATGACTCCACTCATAGGTGGAATTTAGTATATTGATATGGAGATCTGATCGGTGGTTACCAGGGAAAAGGGGGGGTGGGGGGAGGGCACAGAGGGGGAAGTGGTGTACCCACAACATGACTAACAAAAATGTACAACTGAAATCTCACAAGGTTGTAATCTATCATAACATTAATAAAAAAATATAAAAAAAAAAAAGTTGCTCTCTCGAAAGACAATCTCTGTATGACTCCACTCATAGGTGGAAGTTAAACATGTAGACAAAGAGAACAGATTAGTGGTTACCAGGGGAAAGTGGTGGGCACAAAGGGTGAAGGGTTGCACCTACAACATGACTGACAAACAATAATGTACAACTGAAATTTCACAAGGTTGTAAACTGTCATAATCTTAATAAAAAAAAAAGTTACTCTCTCAGGTAGCCTCAGATCAGGACTGGCTACATATTTGTGGGGCTCAAAGCAAAAGGAAAATGCAGGACCCCTTGTTCAAAAATTGTTGAATATTTCAAGAAAGCAAAAGTAGAGCATTAAACTAAGTGCAGGGACCTTCTAAGTCCTTGGCCCTGCACAACCGCACAGGTCACATGCCCATGAAGATGACCCTGCCTCAGGTCATGTACCTTCTTGGAGACTCCAGGTGTTCTTAGTTCTTTCATACCCCCAGATAATTACTGTGAGGTGCTGAGAATTCCCCATCCTGATTTAGCAGGATGATTATAGGTCTTTATAATTATAGTTCCTTAAGTAAAGGCTCTGCTCTTTCATTAAGCTGCTAAAACCGTCTGTTTCCTTGAGTCTCTTGGACCATCTCTGGATGGAGCATTCTTGGATATAGCAAAGAGGAAGTTTTTACTGTCTTCACAAAAGAGATATATCTCATTCCCTTAGCATTCTTGATATCTGTTTGACTCAATTTGAATTAGAATGTTTTTCATATTGAGTAAGAGACAATGTTTTGATGATAATTATTTCTTCACACAATATAAAGCTTAAGTGACCTAATAAATGTTAAAAGAAATGTGGAAGGCTGTCATTGTCACCATTTCATTAAAATATAAGAAATACTAACAAATTTAAGTTTATTACCCCATGAAATTTTCTTCCAATTTAAAATATAATTATTATGCCAGAGAGTTGCTTAAGGATGATAAAAGGAAGGTGCTAATATTTCTCCTGAATTTAAAAAAGTGAGTTTTTATTAGCAGAATGCAAAGAAGTGGTCCTAATTAACTTTGTGCAAATAAATCAGAGTATTGATTTCACTGTAATAATAAATATTAATCATTTTTGTTCACAAACTGACCTGCAAGAAAGTGTGCCTTCTTAAAGTAGAGGAAGTTGAAAACAATGCCCTTTATTGTGAAACAGAATAGCAGCTACTACATGGGAATAGACAATGATAACGGAGGTGCAAACATAGAAAAATGGAATGATTTAAAGATACAATAGGAGGGCACCATTTCATTGAACTGACAGCTGCCATAAATCCCATGACCTAATTTCACTCCAATGACAAACGGGTTACTTTTAAATAACTTATGTCCCATAGCACACTTGCATTCATTTTAAACTTGAGTATGAGCTGAATACAAAATAAAATGTAAACTTTTAAATCAAGGTAAATGGGTGTCAATCAATACTTGAAAAACAATAAAATATAGCATTAGACAACTTTCATGAAGCTATCTTGTATTCTTGTAATAAAGCATTCATATATCCAACACAAAATTTTTAATATTATGTGTAGTCAATCAGAATACCAAGGAGCAGAATCTACTTTTATAATGACGTTACCTGGCAATCAGTCAGTGTCAAAATTTATTTGCTTTTTTTTTTTTGAGGAAGATCAGCCCTAAGCTAACATCTGCTGCCAATCCTCCTCTTTTTGCTGAGGAAGCCTGGCCCTGAGCTAACATCCGTGCCCATCTTCCTCTACTTTATATATGGGATGCCTGCCACAGCATGACTTGATGAGTGATGCCATGTCCACACCCTGGATCTGAACCGGCAAACCCCAGGCCACCAAAGCTGAGCGTGTGAGCTTAACCACTGCGCCACCGGGCCGGCCCCAAAATTTATTTGCTTTTGATCAGCTTCCTTCTATCTAGATATATAGAAAATAAATTAACGAAATCTTTTAAATTATATTATACTGTAAATATATCAGCAAATGCCCAAGTGACATGTATCCTTACTTTCACTAACCACTGGTTGAGTGTCTATTAAGAGCAAGACATTTGTTTCATTTCTAAAAAACAATCATAATGCCTGCCCTGCTAACTCACCAGCTAATGACATTCAAATCAGAGAATGAACACGAAGAAACTTTAAAATCTACAAATCACTATGTAACTATATCATATTTGTACATATTTTATATCCTCAGGACTGCTTTATTTCTCATCTGGAGTCTCTTCTCAGGCAATTGCTTCCTCCTTATAGTTTAGGGATTATTTTTTCAACTACGCTGCCTCTGTCTTCCAACTGCTACCATAGCATGATTCTTCACACTGTGGATAAGTGCATGGTGAGTCTGACGTCCATCTCAGGAATAATACAAAGCAATTTAAATTTTATGGTGCTTCTTGATTAACATAGCTGTTATTTACATAAAGCATTATAAATAAGATTCATCTGCACATGTTGCCTGAGTAAACAATCACACCTAGTTACTATAGTTCAACAAGCTAATGTAAGTTAAGTGTAGGAAGAACGGTCTTAGCAGGCTGCATTTTCTTTGGATAGATGACTCATTTCTCACATGGTGGTTGACTCCTCTGTGACACATGGAAGACAGCAGGTGAATGTGAATGAGAAAGGTCACTTTGTTCAAAGTAGGAAAAATAGCTGTGATGTAATTTTCATAACAGTCAATCATACTTATCCATATTAATGTGGATAGTGACAAAGCCAATACTAAAATGAAACACTTTCTGTTGGATATCTAGGGAAAAAGGAAAAAAGACCTTCTCTCTGAGGATTAATTCAGGCATCTCCAGTGGCTATTTAATTCTCATTCCAATAAATGAGACTTAATGACCTTATTTTAGTTACATATTGTAAATGCGGTGGGTATGCTTTTGGGGAAAAAAATCTACTTATCCAAAGGTATGCTATCATGATAGGTTGGATATGGTTAATTAAGCCATAACTTGGGTCTAATTCAATTACAGCACCCAAAGAATTGGTGCCTGCTACTTGTTAAGTATTATAAGGAATATATATACAATATGGTCTCTAGTTTTTTTCTATACTCAGCTTCATTCTTAGTTCTGACATTAGAACTTCTCATTCCAAAATATAGTTTCAAGGGACACATTTTTAAAAGGCAAAGATCATGGTCTACATATTAGTACTTGGCCCATGTCATAAAATCACAAAATATTAAACTAGAAGAGGCCATAATGATCATTTTATTTATTTTTATTGTATATATAAGGAAACTAAGCCTAAAGAGTAGAAATGACTAATAGATTAAGTCAACAGCAGAGCAAAGCCTAAACTTGGGCCTCTAAGATCCTAATATACATCTTCATTTTATATGAATTAAGTTGCTTTTATTAGTTTTGAAAAAAAAAGTTATTAAACTATTTCCTTCTAGGATTTTGGTTAAATCATATACACACTTGATTAAATCCTAAATTCTGTTTTTTTTCCAGTAGTTTTTCTCTGCCTTATATACTAGCACTTTTGTAACAACAACAGAAAGCTAAGTAATAAAATATTTGATATCATTCAAACCTCACCCTGCCTCTTTCTTCCCTGCAATTGCTCTAGGGTCCATTTCAGTTTAGATTTCCTAATATTATTATCTCTGGAGCCTAATCTGAGAAGAGATAAAAGAAGAAAGCCCTGGTTAGAGAACAATGGGGACCTATAAGTGCACTAAGGCACTCTCAGTCCTCTCAACAGGACTATCTTCCTGAGAAAAAGCCATTAACTGTTGCAATTTCTCCTATGGTTTATATCAGAGTTACCCAGGATATCAATTTAGATTGACTGTTTGGCTGTGTGGTTGTTTTAAGTAGGCTTCAGGGTTTCATTGACAATTGTAAACACCATAACATACCACAGGGCCTCTTTTGGCCCCTGCTTCTTAGTTCATGTATTATTTCTACCCATATCAGTCTCTTTCCAACAATAAACATTTAGAAAGTATTTTTTAGCACCTTTTGTGTGCCAGGAACCGTGCTGGCACTGAAGATACAAGGATAAATAAGATAAACCAGGTACCATCTCCGTGGAACTAACATCCTCATTTGGCATGAGAAGAAACAAACAAAGCTAATAGCTGGTTGAGGGAGATTTAAAAGGTAATGTGACAGTGCCTGAGTAACTTCTACGAGGTGGCTTACGTTAAATAAAGGGGTCAAGGAAAATCTTTCTGAGAAGGTAATATTTGAGCTGATCCCTAGAAGGATAGGAAGTTGATATGGCTGGTTTGTAGTGAGCACAGGATTGTGGCATGAGATGGAAATAGGAGATAGAGGAAGGGCTGATCATGTACGGCCTTAGAAGCTGTGGAAAGAGGTTTTCATTTTATTGTTAGCACAGTAGAAAGCCATTGAAGGGTTATGGAGGGATTGACCTTTTTATAATCTCAAAATATAAAACTGGAAGAGACTGTAGTGATTATTTTGCTTAAGTATTTTATTATAGAGATAAGGAGAGTAAAGCCTAGAGAGTTAAAGTGACTAATAGAGTAAGTCCAAAGCAGAGCAGAAAATATACTTGCATCTCTGAGCTCTAGAGAGAGACAAAAAAAGGTAAATGTCAGGAAGGAGTAAAGATGAGGGTTTTTTAGATCATTATATAAGAGTAACGAATAATCATGGGATGAATATAATTTGGATCATTTATTCTAAATTAAGAAAATGGTCAGGCAATGAAGTGGCCAAAGGGCTCAGTCCTAAGGTCCAAGAAAATGTAGCCCCTTTTTCTCTGGCAGAGGTAAGATAGGACATTTGGATGTTTTTAGGTCATCATCTTCAAAATGCTAGAAATATGCTCCAGAATAATCCTGGTTTCCCCTAATAATCCACTATGATTGTAATTAATAAGCTTTGTGCTATTTATATACATTTTTGGCCATTACCATCTCTTATGACTCCACTTGCAATGTTTGCTACCTACTCATATTACCTTGAGTGATATTAAATAAGATTCTGAAAGTTTAATTTAATTTCTTAAGCTTAATTATTCTCAAATCTGTTTCCAAATGTCACAATAAATATATAACAATGATCAGTAGCGCTTAATATTTGTTGAAGGCTATAATACACTAAGTGCGGAAGAAAAAAAATATATAAATATTTTTAAATAGTTGACTGTTCACACATTCTAAAGAGAACAAAGTTTAATTTGGTAGAAATTTATTGATTTATTGATAAATTTATTTAGATTTCTATAGCCCTTTATGCTTTCAGCATGTTGGGCAATCACGTTCATTAGTTATTTCCCAGATAATACTTATAAGTATGTTTGCATGCTATACATATTTTAGAAATGGAAAAGTAGATTAGCAGCGGCTGGAGTTCCTGGCATGAGTGTAGGATGTCATCTATCTAAAAATCACTGAGATAGACCAGGATTTGCTGGAATCAAGAAAAACCTTTGGCTCATGAGTGTTGCCTTAACACCCTGAAAAAGCAAGCTTTCTATACTTCTGCACAGAAATGATCCACAACTTCTGACACATCCTTTCCTTGGGAGTAATCTGGGAAATAAACAATTTGTATTCCCATTCTCTTGACAAGTCATTGTGTTTTATTTCTAGGCTGATGAAGCATCTAAATGGGCATATGTACACCTCATATATTTGATAATAAAGTTTATGCCATTAGGATAATGAGCTAGTCATGCAATGGCTTATTTGGTCTGTCTTTACCTTTATTTATACACATTCTGCAGGCTCTGCAATCAATTCATAACCAATTAAGATGGTAATTATTGCAACTGCTTGTTGTTTAGTAAGAAATCAGGAGTAAGTACAATGCTGATTATAGAAGAAAAAGCAATTCTTATGACACCTTAAATACCAATTAAAGCAGCAAAGTGACTATTAAATTGTTATGAAATGTATGTTATAAATTTAAAAGCAAGTACTTTATCCATTGACCTCAATTATGGCAATTCTAGGGAATTATCCCACAGATACAATCACACAAGCATACAAAGATATATGCACACAGATTTTCACTGCAGAATTTTTGTATAAACAAAAAAATTATAAAATCTAAAATAACTTTCAATAAAGGAATAGTTAAATAAATAATGGTACATCCACAAAATGGAATATTGTGCAGTCATTTTAAAAATAGAGACTTTGAAAATGTCCAAGACATTTTGTTTTCAAGTTACAAAATAGTGTCCATGGAATGACTACACACACACATTAAAATTTTCATAGAAAAATATTAAAAGGTATATAAATGTCAAATCACTATGTTGTACATGTGAAACTAACATAACACTGTATGTCAACTATACTTCAATTAAAAAATATTTACATATTTAAAGGGTTTCTCACTAGGTAACAGAATTATAGGAGATTCTCAGTTTCCACTATTTATATTCTTGGTATTCTTTGAGGTTTTGGGTTTTTTAAATCTAGCATTTACTGCTTTTGTAATCAGAAGAAGTAGTTAAAGAGTAAAATACAAGGCATCTGAATAAAAGTTACTATATCTTAAGAATAAAATAGAAGATTGCATATGTTGAAGGTTACCTTTGGGGTTCACAGATAAAAATTCTATTTGCTTAATGAAAAAATGTGAGTAGAATGGAATATGAATATGAAATAGAATATGAATAGAAGAATTAGAATATAGAGTTGAGGAAATCTAGGGAAAAAACCATAAAAAGATAAAGAGACAATAGAAAAGACAAGAAAATTAGAATCCATGCTAGAGATTTATTATCTAAGAATCAGAAGAACCAGAAAGAGAGAGGAAAGAAAACAGAGAAGAAAAAAATGATTAAAGAAATAATACAAGAAAATGTCCCACAGTTGAAAAACGCCAGTTTCTTCAAGGACCCAGCAAGTGCTCAACACAATAAATAAAACACCTGTATCAAAGCATGTTGTAGTGAAACTTCAGAACACTGAGGATAAAAAGATGATTCCAAAAGCTTCCAGAAAGAAAATACAGTGCACTTAGAAAAGATTGGAAATTAGAATGGCATTGCTCTTCTTAAAACAACACTGGAGGCTAGAAGAAGACATTGCCTTCAAAATTCTGAAGGAAAATTATTTCCAACCCAGAATTCTATGCATAGCCAATCTAACATGACAGTTGTATAAAGACATTTTCAGAGAGGTAAGAACTCAAAAAATGTACCTCTCATTTGGCCTTTGTCCAAAAGCTACTGGAGGATGTGCACCACCAAAAGAGGAATAAACCTAGAAAAAGGAAGAGTTCCAAGAAAGAAATGACTCCACACAGGAGAGGGATGAAGGAAATTCCCAGGATGATGGTAAAGGGAAGTTTCAAGAGAGGACTGGGCAGCAAACCTAGAAAGCAATCAATCAGGAAGAGGTGGACAGTGGGTTCCAGGAAGGAGATCTCTACGGGGAAAAAAAATATGAAGCTGATGGTTATCTGATGTGTTTTAATAAAGAGAGAAGATTAACAGGTCTGTTAATTTTTTAACTTTACTTTAGACCAAACTGACTTTAAAATTTTGTCTGATGGGGAATTACCTTGTCAACCAATGGCATTTACTTTGCTGCCAAATGTATGTTCTTCAAATGTTTTATTCTATGGTGAGAGATCTGGAGATTGGAACTGAAAAGTAGTTTGTGCTTAGAGTTACCTTCTGCTTTGCTGGTTTGAAACACTGAATTCACTGTCAGAGCTAAGGATCTTCCTGTGGTACTGCTAATTCATTCCTAGCATAGAAAATTCACAACTGGGTATTTTGTCTCATTCTTTGAACAGAATGACGAGGTGCAGGGATGGGCGGGGGTGGGAGGGTAGTATTGAGGGAAGGAGAGGGCTGCTTGATAAACAGTTCTTTCTCTGCCCCGTGCCTATAAAGACTGTCCTGCCCTTCACTTCTCAGCTATAACAATTGAATTTTAACATATAAATAAATATATGTATGTATGTGTGTGTGTATGTGTGTGTACTCAAAACACAGCAATGTGACAGGCAGTGAACTACAGACAAACAATAGCCAAATGCTCTCCCCTCGTAGATTTTAGTCTAATGGAAAAAGTGATGCCACATTATTATAAGCTTGATGAGTATAATAAAAGAAGAGCACACAACAAAAGGATGTAACCTAATCTAGCCACAAATGTAGACCCTATTGCTATTCACAGCCCTGTCTCCTTAACCAACACACCTACTTATGCAAAAAGCATGCTGTGTCAGCAAGCAGGGCTACAAATTTTCTCTACTTTCACTGCCTGGTTTAACTATCAGTGTGCCCCCAAAGTAAACATATTGACCTTTCAGAAATATAATATTTTTACTCATTCCTGAGCAATTGTGTTTTTCACTAAATGTAGATGTAGCCTAAGACTCACCATTTTTCTTATCCATATCAAAATGATCAGTCCAGGCTAGAATTCTATACCTAGCCAACCAAATGAGCAAGCTGGCAAACAAAAACCTTTCTACATGTCTAAGTGCTATAACCCAGATTTGTCTGTCTCTGTTGATGCCTTGCATTTCACAGCTATGCTGCCTCACCATTTTAATTTGTGGCTGCATAGTTTGATATTCTATCTGTTCAAATAATATGTGATAGAATAAACCTTCTTAATATGACTGACTTTAGGTGGAATTAAGGTACACTGAGAGGTATGCCAATTTTGTGATGGGCACTATGTAGTCTGACTTACTGCAAACCATAAACCAAAAGAGTTTGAATAAGCAATAATTAATACAAACAAAAACTGTGATAGTACTGAGCATCTCTTCTGGCTCAGAAAGTGTTCATTGAATCCAAGTTTTAAATCAGTTATGAAAATCAGACAGACGATTTGAGAATAAAAGCTTAGGCTGTCTTCCTAATTCCGAGAACTCAGAAAAATAATATTGAGATTTCTTGTCTCAAGATTTTCCATTTCCATCAATGACTTTGTTAGCCAAGCTAGAATCTAAGAAGATAAGGACAATGCTAAAGTAGTTCCCCAATTGAAAGAAATATATAGAACAGCTATTTTTCAGACTAGTTAAGACCTCATTGCTGTAATTGTATTATGACAGACACTTTGTTTTCATTCTAAAGCTATCATCGTAAATGAATGAATGAATGAGTTTCCACGGTAGTCAGATGGCAGACTAGTTACCATGATCAACCTCTCAACCAAAAAAGACTATCTTTTTAAATGTTTTGCTGATATGATACAAAACGAAGACTTCTGTAGAAGTCAAACAAAGTGAAACCTGGGATTTAACTTAATGTCAAAATCAGTCTCACCCTGCGAGTTTCTACTGGATCCTAGAGACGTTTTTTGCCTTGACAGTTTCAGGGACATGGAAAGGTGACAGGAGATAAAGCCCATATGCTCAAAGTGTGGAATATGACAAGAAACTCTTCATAAGGATGGGACCCAAAGATGTAAAGCTAAATGAGAAAGAAAAATCAAATCAAAACTAAACTAATATTAAAAACTACATGCAGAAGCGGCAGCAAAAAAACTTGCTGATCTTAACCTTGATACTGGGTAGAATGGAAAAAAAAATCTCCCCTGAGAACTCATTCATACCCACAAGCTGGTTACCCCAGGAATTTGTAGCCCAAAGTCATATCACCTACATGGCCAAAAAATATCTTGAGCAAAGAATACAATTTAAACTGGTTTGAGGTTGGAACTACCCACAGGCAACCGGTAAATCTTCACTACAGGGAAGGCAACATCAACCTATTCTCAAAGAATTTTCCCAGATAAAGTTTCAAGGATAAAACCAACTATCAATCTCATCAATTCCAAAGCATACATTTTTTTACACTTTACATTTCTGTAATTGGAATGAATCTCATAATCAAGGTATTTTGCAATTGCTGTCACCCAGTTGCCTGGTTGCCTATTCATACATGAACAACAAAAGGTCCAGCATCAAATTTTATAGAGAGTCAGAGACTTGAAGCAAGTCCTAGAGACAAAAGTGAAGCACTCTTTTAACCCCTCCAAACCAAATGGTTGTGTGGAGGGGAAGTAACGAATAAGAGTGTTTCTCAAAATTCAAAAAGTCAAAATCAAAAGACTAGTTCTTCATGAATTACTGGGCCTCTAAAGTACTGGCAATGCTATAATATTTGCTGGGTAGTTCGTGAGATTTACCCATATTGAGTGTAACAATAACTGATTCACTCTCATCGCTATATAGTATTTCAGTTATAAATATACCAAAATTTATTTATCCTTTCTACTGATGATGGAAATTTGGAGAAAAATAACCCATTCACACTTAAGGGGGCAAAGGCATATGAAAATATATCTTCCTATCCTTTTGAAGGTTTCCACCACTGAGATCATCTGACAGGTAGAAATGTCTTAAATATGACTATTATATAGAGGAAAATGGAAGAAGCAAATTTTGAGCTCTTCTAGAATCCACATAAATTAAAATATACTTTTAGTTCATTGTATTTTGGTTTTTTTAAAAGAGTGAATCAGCTCACAGGCATAGCAAAATCACCTCACTAGTGATTCAAAGAAATTTAATACAAGGTAAAAGAAAATCTGCAAAATCTCAAGAGTGCCATTCTTTCACTACTGGATTGAAAAATGGCTTTCCAAGTTTAATAGTCATTAAGTTTTAGAAGTAAATTCTCTCTAAACCAACTTCTTAAACCTTTACAAGGAAATGCTCAAATGGATTAACTTAAATCCATTTCTTGTGGACTTAAGGAGTGGTAATTCTAAAGGAGTAAAAGTCAACAGAAAACTTAGTGCACCTCCATAGAAAAAGGAATGTTTCACTTATTCAAGAATATTGTTTTCTTTTGCTTTGTAAAGGCGGAGTAATTCATACTATTTTTTAAAAGTAAAATTGACTTATTATAAGCCTCTTAAGTCTTTCTAGCATAGAACATGAAGTTTTGTGCATTATTTTTTGTATGTCTCAGTTGAAGTGTTTAACTTTTCTTTCTAAAAGAAGACAGGTGAGAAAAGATGCTGTAGCATAATATTTATTATTTCTGAAGCTTATCTTTAAAATTCCATGATGTATTTTTACACATGTATGCTTGTACATGCATTTCTCTAGAAGGAAACAAATAACTAACAATGATGATTATCTCTGAAGAAGGAAATTGGGTGGCTGGTGACGGGTTGGAGAGAGACTTGCCTTTCACCATATGCTCTTTAGTACCATTCAAATTTTGTACCATCTGAATATATTATCTATTTAAAAATATTTTTTAAAATATATGATTCTCTAAATTTTTTCTTGTAGGAAATTATGAGCACTTGGAAAAACAATGCATTCTATAATTGAGAAGTAGTTATTAAGACAAGTGGTGAGGAGACAGTGATTTGGAGGGTAGGTGAGGGGGAATATGGCATAGGTATTTGGACTTGGGCATCAATCAGGGATTTAAATGCCAACATTTACATATAGGAGATAGGGGAGCTGGTGGTTACCAGAACTAAACTTTCTTCCTTTTCCTAAAAATACTCTTTTAAAAAGAGATTTCATAAAAATTTTATTACGCACAGTATACGTAGAAGAGAGGTAGGTCTTTAAAGAATCCTGGTAGTTTTATTTAGGACTAACTAAAGAAAAAGTCCAAGTTGGTTGCTTCATCTAATAAAAAAAATTACAAGGCAAATCAAATTGCCTGTTTAATAAAGACAGATTGTTTGTATTAATGACATTGTTTAAAGAAATACCTTTTAGTGGAAAACAATTGTCTGGTAAATAATAATTTTGGGTCTTTCTCAAATTAAAACAGAGCAATAGAAAATGAAAAGATTATGCAACCCTTCTGTAAGTTTATGGGCAAAATGAATGAACGTGTGTTTTGGTTGGCAGAGATGACTCGACCTAATTGAAAGAGAAATCCAATGCCTGGTGACAGAGCTGAATAACTGTCTTTTAGGAAAAAAGAGTGGAATAATTATCCACCTTCTGTATTTTTTCCACATAGAGTTTATGATGATTGTTTCAACCCTGGGAAATAACTCATGCCCCAAAAATGTCCAAACCAGAGAGACTCTAATGTTAGTAGTTTAATTCAGGGCCTTCATTAGTAAAACGAGCACTTCTTTACCACTACAATCACTGACGAATCAGGAACTGTCCTTCAACTAGGACGGTGATATTACTGACTATCTGTAACATATGTGCTCTAAGCTTGTTTTGGTTTTTGGTTGTTTGTCTGTTTTTTGGGGGGGCTTGTGCTTTTGTTCTGTGGGGTTTTTTGTTTGTTTTGTTTCCCCAGTAGCAGTTTAAATTTTTTTCTTACCCATGCACAATCCCTGGCTGTTTTCCTCCTGACCAATGCATTGATTTGTTATGGTGAGTCTGTAGCTAGAAACAGACTGATACTAAACAGGCATACAGCACGAAAAAAAATCCATCAACTCTGCCTTCCTACCCCATAGCCAAAATAAGACACTCTTTCCAATTATTTGTTCATTTCTCTTTCGTTCTCAGGAAAGTGTGAGCTCCTTTGAAAATTAATCTTGTTTATCTTTGTATTCTCAGTTCCTAGAAAATGTACTCAATAAATGTTGGTTTGTACAGTGGATCACCTAAGCTTCAGCACAGTGCTATTACCAATGGAGCAATATCAGTTATTTGACAAGGCTGCTAAACCAAGTTCACAGAAAAATATAGAAGGTGAAAATATTTTCTTAACTGAGTTCTTGTCTTTATTGTCATTCAGAATGGTAGTTTTCCACAAGTTTAATTTCAAAACCAGTACGTCATGCTTTATACTCCTTAACGTCCAAGAAATAAGATCTATTATAGAATAATTAAAGTTGTTAAGGGGTCAGAAGATACTTTGATGAGATCAGCTTCACAGAAGTAAAATCAACAACTACTCATTTGGGGCCGGCCCGGGGGCACAGCGGTTAAGTTCACACGTTCCGCTTCTCAGCGGCCTGGGGTTCGCTGGTTCGGATCCCAGGTGTGGATACGGCACTGCTTGGCACACCATGCTGTGGTAGGCGTCCCATGTATAAAGTAGAGGAAGATGGGCATGGATGTTAGCTCAGGGCCAGGCTTCCTCGGCAAAAAGAGGAGGACTGGCAGTAGTTAGCTCAGGGCTAATCTTCCTCAAAAAAAAAAACCTACTCATTAAATTCATTTGATAAACATTTACTGAATAGCAGGTTGGGTGCCAAATGTTGGGGATACAAAGATGAATAAGAGATAAATCCAAGCCTTCATGTACTACACAATCTAGTTGATCAGATAGATTCCTACAATGGAAGATAGAGTTATACCACAAGGTATTATGGGTCAGCAGAGAGAGGATACCTATTACAGCCCTGAAGGCTCAGGGAAGGTTTCCTAAACTGAGTCTTAAAGAATGAGTAAGAAGTAGTCAGGCAGAAAGGACGGTTTGAGCAAAGGCATAAAGAACAGAAAGAATATGGTGTGTGGGAGGAAATGTAAACATGAACGTGTTACTGAAGCATAGTGAAGAAAGGAGTGGCAGAAGACGCAAAGGCAAGCAGTAGCCAGATAACAGAGGCCAAATTTTCCAAATTATGGAATTTGGAAATAAAGGGAGCCCTCAAAGAGTTTTAAGCAAACAATGACAAGGTTAGATTTGTACTTGAGGTAGAGCATTTGAATTGGGATAAGGATGGATTTGAGGAATATAATATTGAAGATAAGGAAAGCAGTATTAGAATAATCTAGGTGAAAGATTGTGAGGACTTGAACTTGGGAAAAGGGGGATGAGTTCCAGAAATATTTAGCAGGGTGTGGTGATTGATGGAATGCGAGCTGTGAGGGAGAGACTCCTAGGTTCCTAATTGAGGCAAATAAGTGATTATACTGCTTGCAAAGGGGTTACAGAATGAAAAAAGGGGAGGAGTTTTGGGGAAAGGATAATGAGACTGTAAATAGACATGCTGAATTTGAGATAATGCTGGGGCATCTGATTGGAATTGTGTATCAGAGAATTAGATATGTAAGTATCCCTCCATGATGTTTTGGCAGTTGAAACCAAGAGAGTAGAGCTGAGGAGAGAACAGAGAAAGTGTTAAGAGGAATAGTATCATGGAAGACAACAAGAAAGGAATTTGAAGGAGGGAATTATCAAGATGTCAAATGCAGCAAGGAAACCGAATTGCATAAGAAGTGAAAATGCCCTTTCATATGTGATAATTAGCAGGTTTTGTAGAACACAATGAGAGAATTTTCAGTAGGGGATAAAGGCAGATAGCTGACTGCATTAGCTTCATTGATAAATGATAGATGAAGAAGCAGAGATGAGTTTAGACTTCTTAGAAGTGTATTGAGAAAAGAAAGAGATGATGGTAGCTAAATTTGTTCTTTTATGAATTGTTCTTTTGGTGTCATATCTAAGAAATATTTGCCTAATTCAAAGCCACAAAGATTATTTTCCTTATGTTTTCTTCTAGAAATTGTATAGCTAAGTTTTACCTTTAGGTTTATGATCCAATTTGAGTTAGTTTTTCCATAAGGTGTGAAGTTTAGGTCACAGTTTATTTTTTAGCATATGGATGTCCAATTGTTCCAACACCACTCATTGAAAGAACTTGCCATCCCTGATTGAATGCTTTGGCACCTTTGTCAAAAATCAGTTGGTTGCACTTATGAGGGTCTATTTCTACGCTCTATTCTGTTTCATTGATTTATGTGTCTATCCTTTCACCAATACCATACTATCTTGATTAGCTTTTACAGTAAGTCTTGAAATTAGGTAGTGGTGAGTCCTCCAACATTGTTCTTTTTTTCAAAACCGTTTTGACTATTCTAGTTACTCTGCCTTTCAATATAAATTTTAGAATCAGCTTGTTGATGTCCACAAAATAACTGCTAATATTTTGATTTTGATTTTGTTGAATCTATAGATCAGTTGGGGGAGAATTGACATCTTAACACTATCAAGTCTTCCAGTACATGAACATGGGGTATGTCTTCATTTATTTAGGTGTGATATTGTGATTTATAATAAGAAATATATATTTGATCTTCACCTAAGTGACGAGAGTAATCAAGATGTCTTTTTTTATGTTAATAGGATGACTTTTGGAATGCCCCTAGGGCACCAAAGGATGAGGGCTGGTCACCAGAGGAACCAACCATGTGATTAGAGAGTTGAAACTTTCAGCCCCACCCTACCCCCACCCTGACCTACAAAGAAGGAAAAGGGACTAGAGATTGAGCCCAATCACCAATGGCCAATGATTTAATCAATCATGCCTATGTAATGAAGCCTTCATAAAAACCCAAGGTTCAGAGAGCTTCTGGGTTGGTGAACACGTGGAGATTTGAGGAGAGTGGCACACTCAGAGAGGGCATGGAAGCTCAGTGCCCTTTCCCTATAACCTGCCCCATGCATCTCTCCCATCTGGCGGTTCCTGAATTATATCCTTTTATAATAAAGCGGTAATCTAGTAAGTAAAATGTTTCTCTGAGTTCTGTGAGCTGCTCTAGCAAACTAATTGAACGCAAGGAGGAGGTCGTTGGAACCTAAGATCTATAGCCAGTTGGTCAGAAGCACAGGTGATAACCTGGGCTTGTGACTGGCATCTGAAAGTGGGGGTAGTCTTGCAGGACTAAACCCTTAACCTGTAGGATCTGATGCTATCTCCAGGTAGATAGTGTCAGAATTGAGTTGAATTGTAAGACATACAACTGTTGTCCTGAGAATTACTTGATGGTGAGGGAAGAATGCCCCTCCACACATTGCAACTGGGTCCAGAACCCAACTATTAGGTGTTCTTGATTTCTTTCATCAGTGTTTTAGTTTCCACCATACCGATTCATACATTTTGTTAGGTTTATACCTAATCATTTCAATATTATGTACTGTTTTTTGAAGTTCGTAGTCTTTCAAGTTCATTGCTTGTATATAAAAATACAAATGACTTTTTATATCAACCTCATATCCTGAAACCTTGGTAAACTCACTTATTAGATCTAGAAGCTTCTTTGTAAAGTCCTTAGGCTTTCTATATAGACACCATATCGTTTGAGTATAGAGATAGTTTTTGTTTCTTTCTTTTATTTCTTTTTGACTTACTATATTGGATAGGACTTCCAATATGCTGTTGAATAAGAGTAGGGAGAACAAGTACACTTGTCTCATTCCTCATCTTATGGAAAAGCATTGATCTTTCATTGTTAAGTATGTTAGCTGTGGGTAACTCCCTCAAATAAAGGGAATTGCCTTTTATTTGAGTTGCCTCAAATAAAGATGGTGCTGAGATTTTTTTAAGCATTAATAGATGTTAAATTTTTTCAAATGCTTTTTCTGGATCTATTGAGATGATATGTTATTTTTCTTCTTTAGTCTGTTAATATAGTTAATTACTTTGATTTTTTCCAGCTTTACTGAGATATGACATATAACATTGTATAAATTTAAGGTGTACAACATGATGATTTCATAAACATATATATTGTGAAATGATTACCACAATAAGGTTAGTTAACATATCCATCACCTCACATGATTACCATTTTGTTGTTGTGGTGATAGTGGTAAGAACATTTAAGATTTACTCTGTTAGCAACTTTCAAGTATACAACACGGTATCATTAACTATAGTGACCATGCTGTATATTAGATCCTCAGAACTTATTCAGGTCTTTGCCCATATTCTAATTGTATTGCTTGTTTTCCTACTTTTGATTTTTGATGAGGAGAGTTCTTTATACATTCTAAATATTAGTCCTTTGTCAGATATGTGCTTTGCAGACACATTCTCAGTCTATAGCTTTGTTTTTTCATCCTCTTCACATTGTCTTTCACAGATGAAAAGTTTTCAATATTGATAAGGTCCAAGTTATCAGTTTTACCTTGTATGTGTCACACTGTTGGTATCAAATCCAAGAATTCTTTACTTTGCCCTAGATCTCAAAGATTTTCTCTTTAGCTATTTTCTACAAAGATTTATAGTTCTACATTTACCTTTAACTCCATCACACATTTTGAGTTCACTTTTGTAAAGGTGTGAAGTTAAGGTTGAGGTTTCTTTTTTTTCCTCTAGGCATATGGATGTCCAATTGCTCCAGCGCCATTTGTTGAAAGGCTATCCTTCCCCCACTGAATTGCTTTTGGATCTTTGTCAAAAATCAGTAAGGCATATTTGTGTGGGTCTATTTCATGGTTCTCTATTCTGTTCCATTGTTCTATGTGCCTATTCCTCCACCAATTACACACTGTCCTTATTACTGTAGCTATACAGTAAGCTTTAACATTGGGTAGAGTGATCCTCCCCAATTTATTTTTTCTTGTCACAATTGTTTTACATTTTCCAGGGTCTGTGCCTTTTCATATCAATTTTAGAATAAGCTTGTCTATATCTACATAAAAATTTGTGGGATTTTGATAGGAATTGCACTAAATTGATATATAAATTCAGGGAGAAGTGACACCTTTATTATGCTGTCTTCTAATCCATGAACATAGTATTTCTCTCCATTTATTTTGATCATTTTTTGATTTCTTACATCAGTATTTTATAATTATCAGTACACACATCCTGTACCTGTTTTGTCAAGTGTATTCCTAAGTATTTCATTATCTTTGGAGCAATTTCAAATGGTATATGTTTAATGTTGGTTTCCACATGTTAGTATGCAGAAACGAGATTGATTATTTATGTTGATCTTGTATCCTGTGAACTTGCTGAACTTACTTAGTCCTAGGAAATGTTTTGGAGATTCCTTGGGATTGCCTTTTATTTCTGATTTTATGCCTGTCAAATTTGTCCATTTCTGATAGAGAGGTGTTGAAGTCTCCAACTATAATAGTGGCTTCATTTATTTCTCTTTGCAGTTCTATCAGTTTTTGCCCCACATATTCTGATACTCTATTGTTAAGTGCATGCATGTTAAGGATCATGATATCTTCTTGGAGAATTGACCCCTTTATCATTATGTAATGCCCCTCTTTATCTATACACTTCTCAGGTAGTGTGGGTACCTTATAGCATAGTATTACCAATTCTTTATCCCTGATAACTTTCCTTACTTTGCAGTCTACTCTGTCTGAAATTAATATGTCTACTCCTGCTTTCTTTTGATTAGTGTCAGCATGGTATATCTTTATACATCCACTTACTTTTAACCTATATGTGTCTTTATATCTAAAGTGGGTTTTTATAGACTACATATAGTTTGGTCTTGTTTTTTAATCCACTCTGACAATCTTTCTCTTTTAATTAGTGCATTTAGACCACTGACATCCAAAGTGATTATTGATATAGTTGGAGTAATATCTAGTATATCCGTTATTGTTTTCTCTTTGTTGACCTTGTTCTTTGTTTCTATTTTTGTCTTCCACTTTTTTTCTGCCTTTTGTGGTATAGTTGGGTCTTATTATTTTATCCACTTTGACAGTCTCAGCCTTTAATTGTTAGTGGTTGCCTTAAGGTTTGAAATATACATTTACAATTAATCCAAATACACTTTAAAATAACACTATACACTTCTCAGGTAGTGTGGGTACCTTATAGCATAGTATTACCAATTCGTCCCTCTCATCCCTTACAACATTGTTGTCATTCATTTCACTTATCCATAAGCTATAATCACCCAATATATTCAGTTTGGGAAGTTTCTACTGACATATGTTCAAGCTCACTAAATCATTCCTCAGCTATGTCCAGTCTACTGATGAATCCACCAAAGGCATTCTTCATTTTTGTTACAGTGTCTGTGATTTCTAGCATTTCCTTTTGTTTCTTTCTTAGAGTTTCCATCTCTCAGCTTACATTACCTATTTGTTCTTGCATGTTGCCCACTTTTCTATTACAGCCATTAGGATATCAACAATTGTTATTTTAAAATCTCACTGTGATAATTCCAAAATATCTGCCGTACCTGAGTCTGGTTCTGATGCTTGGTCTGATCTTAAAACTGCTCTTTTGTTTTGTTCTTGTTTTTGTTTTGTTTTGCCCTTTAGCATGCTGTGTAGATTTTTTGTTAAAAGTCAGGCATGATGTATCAGGAAAGGAGCTGAGGTAAATAGGCCTTTAGTGTGAGGTTTTATGTTTATCTAGGAGTTAGGAGTTAGGCTATGTTTACTGATTGCTGTAACTGTAGGTGTGGGAGGCTAAGAGTTCCTGTAGTGTCCTTGTCTTTGTCTTCTCTGTTGTCTTTGGGTTTCCCTAGAAATTCCCTCCTAAGTACAGCCTGAGCCTCGAAGTTCTTTTCAGCCGTAATCCCCTATTATTATACAGGAGCCCTGTTGATATTGTGGAAACATGTAGGGGAGGGGGAAGCATTATATATTCCTATAAATAGATCTCATCTTTTCCTTCGCATGTGCCCCTGGAAGCACTCCATGAGTGCTCCTCAGATTTTTTTCCCTTCCTCAAGTGAGACAGGAAGGCTAGAGAAGGCTAGAGATGGGCATTTCCCTTCTTCCACAATGATTAGGCTCTGGTAAAATCCATGTGGGTTAGGATCTAGTAAAATAGTTTCTCTTGAGAACAGGTCTTTGTTAATGAGAACAGAATGCTCTGGGCATATTTCAAAATAATTATTTTTCCCCTCCTCCTGACAAAAACAAGAGGGGATTTTTCTTCAGTCATCACTGTGAGAATCTGGTGGGGCTCCTGGAGATATAACTCACAGAAGTATGAGTACCCCCCTTAAGGCTGAGTCCCTTGGAGTTTTTATCTCTCAAGCTAGTTCATGTTCAGTCTCCAGCAATTTGTCAATTACTCTTTATGTGTTCCTACCAGGATCCAGCTGAAACTTCTGATCGTGGTAATGTCTGATTCTCTGTATTCACCTGTCTCTCCAGTTTTGGAGGCTGTGATTTGCCCTTTCACTTCAATTCTCCAATAGATCTAAGAAGAGTTGTTGATTTTCAGTTTCTTCAGCTTTTTTCTTGTGAGGATGGGAATGACAACTACCAAACTCTTTACATGTTGGACCAGAAACTGTAAGTGGATTGTGGTGGCTTTTTTAGCCATTCTGTCAATCTCTTTCTTTTAATTTGTATATATAGACAATTTTCATTTAAGTTATTTATTGATATGTTATGGCTTAAGTTGGTCATTTTATTACTTGTTTTCTGTTTTCTCTGTTTCTCATTTCCCTTCTTCTCTTACTTTCCAGTGGGGTATACGAACATTTTTAAGGATTCTCTCCTGATAAATTTAGTGTTTTCAAATATATTTCTTTGTATAGTTTTCTTAGTAGTTGCTCTAGGTATTATAATATACATATGTAACATCACAATGTGCTAGTTTCAACCTTTTACCACTTTGAGTTAAGTATAGAGACATGATTTCCATTTAGGTCCCTTTATCCTCACCATTTTAAATATATATATTTGTTCAAAGCATGTCCTCTACATATGTTGAGCACCACAGCAGCTGGTGTTATAATTTTTGCTTCAACCTTCAAATATGATTAAAGAAACTCATGAGAAGTAGGATAATCTGTTATATTTACCCCTATTTTTACACATTCCAATTTTCCTTCCCTTCTGAAGTTCTCAGCCTTCTTCTGTTATCATTACCTTTCTGATTAGAGAAGTTACTTTAGCCGTTCTTTAATGGGAGGTTTACTAGCAAATAATTATCTTAGTTTTCCTTTGTCCCAGAATGTCTTTATTGCCCCTTCTTTCCCGAAGGATATTTTTGTCAGATGCAGAACTTGCTATTGACAGTTCTTTTTAATTCAGTGTTTGAAAAATGTTGTACCACTTACTCCTGATCTCCATAATTTCAGATGGAAAATCTGCTGTCGTATCAATCGGTTTTCCCCTATAAGTAATGCAACATTTCTCTCTGGCTGCTTTCAAGATTTTTTTTCTTTATCTTTAGTTTTCAGAAGTTTAATTATGATGTGTCATGGCATGGACTTCTTTGGGTTTATCTTATTTGAAACTTGCTCAGTTTCTTGAATCTGTAAGTTTATTTCTTTTGACAAATTTGGATCATTTTCAGCTATTATTCCTTGGAATAATATTTCAGTCCCACTATCTCTCTCCTCTCCTTTCAGAAGTCTGATGATACAAATGTTCTCTTTTGCTATTTTCTCCTTGATGCCTGAGACTCTGCTCAATTTTTTTCAATCTATTTTCTCTTTGATGTTCAGACTGGGTAAACTCTGCTGATCTGTAGTCTAGTTCACTTATTCTATCTCTACTTTCTCTACTCTACTATTGAGCTATTGATTTTTTCATTTTAATTATTGTATCTTTTGTTCTATCAACTCCATTTATTTTTTTGTAATAGCTTCTTTGGCGAGATTTTCAATTTTTCAAAAGAATTCATAATTGCTTGTTAAAACATTTTTATGATGGCTGCTTTAAAAATCTTGTTAGATAATTCCAACATTTGATTCCTTTAGATGTTGACATCCATTAATTGTCTTTTCTCATTCATGTTTGATTTTCCTGGTTCTTGCTATGCTGAATGATTTTTTATTATATTCTTGACATTTTGGAAATTGTATTATGAGACTATGGATCCTATTTAATGTCATTTATTTTACCAGTCAGTCCACCTGTTGAGGTATAGCTCCCACACCACATGGAGGGTATGTTATGCCTCCTGCTGGGTCCTGCTGACACCACCCCAGAAAAAGTGGGGCACTGACTCACACTGCCTCATTGCAGGTAGGTGAGGTGGAAGGTCAGGTCCTCCTTCGGTCCCACTGACACCTTCCCACTGAAAGTAGGACAGTGGCAGGTGGGTATAGAGGTTCAGCTTCCTATTGGGCCCCTTTGACAACATCACAGAGGAAAAAGAAGTGCTGTCTAGCCTTGCTTAGCACCGCATCATTTAGTCTCATTGCTACTATGTGAGTTTGGAAGTTCAACTCTGCACTGGCCTTGTTGACACCAGGGATAGGTGGAGAGTGGAGTGCTTACTAGCCCTGAATTGTACCACCTTATTCAGTCTCATTGATCCCACGTTGGGTAGATGCTCAGCGTCCCACCGAGTCCTGTGATATGGGGGAGTGAGTAAAGCCTAGTACTGACAAGCTCCACCTCCCACCACTTCATTAACTCTCATTGCTGCTAGGTATGACTGGAGGCTCAGCTCACCTTTGAACCCCACTGAAACCACCCTGTTGGTGGAATCTAACCACTGCCTGCTCTGCCAGGTGACAAATGGAAGATCCTCTCCCCACTCAGCTCCACCAACATACCCTGGTAGGGGAATCAGAGCACCAGCAGCTTCCACCAGGCAGGGGATGGGAGATCAGCTGCCCACTTGGTCCAATCATTACTACCTCTATATGAGAATCAGACAACTTCTGCCTGCTTCAGATCCCCATTCAGCTTGCTGACACCACCTAGTGGAAAATCAGAGTGCCACATACTTGTGCCAAGTGGAATACCACTAAAACCATGAAGGATGAGGTATACTTTTTCCTTTGCTATTTGTCTGGCATAGGGTGAGTATTGCCAAAAAGATTTTCTGTTCTTAGACTCCCCTTTTCCTAGTCCTTTGGCTAGAGAATGGGAACTGGCTTTTCTTGGAACTTTTTTTTTGTCTTTGCCTGTTGGCAGTTCTGGGTTGGAGGCTTCTGCCATGCCATGTTCAGCACATATGGGAGGCAACAAGGAACTCACCACTATGTCTTTCCTCAAGTCACAAGATACCTATGCTATCAGGCTTCTTCTTTCCACCTTTCAGAGTCTCTCTATGATTGTTTGCTGTGTTACGTGCAGAATTTCTTAGTTCTAAGAGGGAGGACCTGGAAGGAATGGGCTACTCCATTTTGCTAGAATAAATCTCCCAAAAAGTTATTTTAGAAGACAATGTTTTCTGTTTGTACCTCAGTACAATTTTTTTTAAATAGGAATTGAATATTTAATTTTATCAAATTCTTTTCCTGCAAATATTTGGAGGTTAGTATGTGTTCTGACCTTTGATCTACTGTTTAGGATTAGGATAGATATTTAGAAAAACTGCACATGATAGCCAGAACTTCTTTTCCTAGGAAGGAGGCCTCTTCACTACTAACTTTTAAAATTTAAAAATGAATTTTAAAATACACCAATTGTGTGGAGAACCTGAAGTGAGTACTAAAGGCTTTAATATTTGATGTTATTAGGATATATAATTGATTGTTAGAAGGTGCTGAAGAATCTAGTGAAGACAGAGTCCTCCTAATGAAGCTGGAGTTATGTACAACTTTACTGGTAACCATTTTCATGCTTACGTGTGCAATATATTAGTACAAGAGCAGCTGCTTGGCCAAGTGGCTTCCAATATTTTGCTTCAGCTGACATCAACATGCTGTTCCTCCATATCTCATCTGACAACTGCTTAAAGCCTTCTTTATTTCTCAATGTTTCAGAAATATATAAAAATTATGATTGAGGCAACACTCAACCTTTAATTGGTTCCTAGACAATGGTCGCATGTTGAACCATCAAAAGTCCATCCTAATTTCCTATACCTACAAAATTACAAGATAGGGGTTCATTCTTGCATACAAATTACATACCACAAACAGACCAAAATTAATCAGCTAAATACATAGAGTAAAACTAAAACACAAATATGTGCCTTTAAAATAATGTATTAAGTAACTGAAATGAGACACAATGTATAAAAACTTGATTCCTAATATTTCTTTTCAGAGATTTTTCAGAAACAAAAAGGAATGAACTACAGATCCATGCCTCAGTATGGATGAACCTCAAAAACATGACACTTCCACAACTAGAAGGACCCACAACTAAAAATATACAACTATGTACTGGGGATTTGGGGAGAAAAAGCAGAAAGAAAAAAAAAATTACACTGAGTGAAAGAAGCAAGACACAAAAAGTACATACTGTATAATTTCATTTATATGAAATTCTAGAATGGACAAAACTCTTAACCTATGATGATAGAAATCAGATCATGGTTATTATGGGGGATGTTGACTGAGATGGGACATAAGGGAACTTTATGTGGTCATGAGAATGTTCTGGGTTTTAATGGGTTATACAAGTTTATGTATTTGTCAAAACTGAGTAGTACACACAGAGTATTTAGCCATATTTAAATTGTAGTTCAATAAAAAGAAAAGTCAAGATCTATATATAAGACTAAAAGACTCAGAAAATGTACTGGCTAAATAAGTTTTCTCCTCCCCCAGATTAAATAAAAGCCTTAGAACTGTAGGGCAAAGCAGTGAGGAAAACCTGAAGAGAGAAAACAAGAGAGCCAGCTGTAGTGGAGGATGAGAGGGCTGTGTCCTTCCCTCCAGGTGCTAAACAGAATCCTACTTTAAGTTTGAGTATTTGAAAGACTATAAAGAATCCTGGATGAAGACCAAGGAGATGACAAGTCTTTAAGAAAAGTCCTCCAAACCATTAAGAGTGCAATAGCTATTGTTTTCCCATATTGGAGAGGGCCAGAAAAAACCCTCTGAATTTCTAGTGGGATGGCATCTGAAACTTCCTGATGAGTTATATAGTAGCTAAGAAGAGAAATAGTTAATGAGTCTGCAAGAAACTACAGGTGATACTAATGACCACCAAACTAGAGGAATGTACAGCCAAGGATGGAGTAAGATATATAGTTTGATTTTAGCAGATGTCAACATGCAGGGATAGGCCCAAAGATTAAATAGGAGATACATTACAGAGAATATCAGTTTAGGACATAGTAAGTAGATATGCCCACTTTATGGAAACTTTTAAATATTTGTTTTAGCTTCCTTCCAGCTTCATATCTACCTGGGGGAGGAGCAGATTGCATGGTGATTTCTTCTGTTTCAATGATCCCTTGCATTTGGTTTCATTGTGGCAAACAACTTTCTAGGAGGTTTGCCTTCTACTTCAATGATTTTGCTTATTTTTTCTGGAAAAATCTTCTATATATATCTGTAGGTGGTTACAAATTTTTCTTGAATGCTGATGCTATGGCAACATGTTTTACTTTTGAAATACTCAAACCTTCTTTTGCTCATGATGCTGGTGTGTCACTACACTAACACTTAGTTCTCTTGAACAGCAAAATGTTTTGGCCACAAATGTTGCTTGGATCTGAGGCATGCAAACTCACTGCATTTGATCACAAATCTATGCAACCAAAAGTGTTTCTACCTGAGAAATCAGCCCATCCCAACTAAAATTACCACTGATGATATTGGTCCTCCTTCCAAACCATTTGATGGCAGAGCTTAGCTGATATCTGTCTCAGGAAGTCATCAGGTATTGGTGAATTTGGAAACACAGGTTTTGATGACACTCATTTTGGAAAAGAAAGATCATTAAAGCAGAACTTCAAAGTCAAATTGCGATAAATTTCCTTGCTTGAGAATATTTTTCTAACCAATTTATGGGGAAAGTTTGACACAACTTCCACTTACCTTGAGCTTTTGATACTCTGTACCAATCTTGATAGACCTCTTCTAGGCCTTGACTGTTGGATGATATGTAAGGTGATAAAGGCTAGCAAAATATGTCACCCCAAAATATGCTGCTTGGTATATTGATTATTTTGAGCTGAAGGCGCCTGAAAACAGTAAATGTAGGGAGAGGCTTTCTCTGAACTCCCTTTATCTGCCTAAAGATAAATCCTCCAAAAGAAACTCAGTCATCATAGATCCCCTCCCCAGGAGTTTCACCAACCAGAGAGGACTGACTCTGCTCTTAGGAGAGGAGACTACAAGTCCACATCACACTCAGCCAAACTTGGTCACAAACTATCATACTTCCCATCTATTCTTTTATGGGCCCATTCATCTTTCCTAAAAGTCATTTACTCTCCCCTAAGGGGTCTACAACTCTCCTCTTTCCTTATTAGGATAATATTTTTAGTCCTGAATTCTAAAGCCACCTCTTTTGTTAATCTGTCTTTGATTACAGGGGTTTTAGCTAAGAACTCAGAAAAGGTAGAGGAAAAATTATTTTTCCTCCCCTACTATGATAACAGCAGCTATATTAAATCTACAGAAACCAATTTCTAAGAGTCACAACTAAAGCATTAGCAAATGATTTAATTCTTTAAGGTATTCAAAGTGAATACAAAACAATTGTATAAATGTCAGTTATCAGTTGGAATTATCTTTATCAAATGGATACAGGAAATCTTTGTATGAATGATTTCATTAGGTTGCTTCTTTTATGATTTACCGAAACAGACAAATTAATATTAACAGATTTTCCATTTTTACATTGCTGTTGAACCAAACCTCCATAAGATGCCATCAGAGCCCAAGTATATTTTTCATACTAAAAATCAGGTACATTGCATGTTAACAGAACACTTCTGATTATACTAGCAATTTTTGAAAGAGACTTAATGGCTTGCTATTTTCACATATTTATGTTCTAATGGATCAAGAAAAAACAGGTAATCAATACAATATTAAAAAGCCACGATAAAAGAGAAACACACTGCATATAGGAAAACAATTACTATCCGTTCCCCAAAAGCAAGATCACAATGGGTACCTAATATAATTTTTGAATAGTATTTTTAAACTAAATGTTGGATTTAGTTATTCCATCATCTTTCTAATCTATCTTTCCTGATTAGCTACGACTTCATCCTCCTGTTCAGGAATAAATTTTGCATGTAGTCAGTCTTTCTTCTTCCATGAGATTTATACATACCAGAAGTTATGCTGTTAAGGAAGTGAAGTTCTATATTTTCTAAGCATGTCACAATATTTTTCTGAGAAAAATACATACAATAATTCTATGACCTTGGCCTCCCCCTGCCATGTGAGGATTCTGACAGTGCTGTGTAGGAACTACAGGTACCTAGGTTGGGATGGGGAACCTTGAGCCACAGTTTCATCCAGCCTGCAGAAAGCGTATTTCCATATATGACGAACAAAGGCAAGGTTTAACTTTTTAAGCCAACTTTCTTTTATGCAGGTACTCATTTAAATATGTTGATAGTGAAGTGGTACTTCAGTAATTCAAACATTTTCCTCCCCACTGCCCTCCCTTCCCCTTCCAATCTTTCCTCGTAATCTCGACAAAAGAAATAGTTTACAGTAGTTGACCTTTTATTTACCTTTCTATCCCCACACAGGAAAAAATCTATGATAACTGAATATTTTACATGCCTTGATGGAATAAGTGAAAAGCAATAAGAAAAGTTAATATATATTGAGGTATATGAGGAAGCCATTTGGTTTGAAACTGATTCGGCTTGGACTTGTTTTTCCAGAATGTCCTGACATGGTCTGTCAAGCATGCATTGTACATCTGCTTTAAACATTTACAGTATCCCAAAGAAAAGAATGCTGTCTCTAAAGATAGGGATGAAGGCCTCTCCCCTCACATAAGCATTTCTGTAAAGATAAGCATTCCTTCCCATAAGACAGGGTCAGATTGACCTACTGTGTACATCTTGACTACTGACCTGCTGTATGCAGCAAAACATCTTATGACTTTAGTAAAAAGAAAAAAAAAAGTATTCCTGTCATATTTGATGTGTGTTCCTTGTTCCAAAATGGTATATAACCATGTTGTACATCTCACTTTTCCAGAGTGCTTCCTTCCCTGGTGGAGGATACTCTCACAGGCTATAGTCCCCAGGATTGGTTCATATAATAAACTACCACATTTTTGATCTATAGATTGATTATTAGTTATTTGCATCGACAGTCTCATTGTACAAACATAAATTTACTTGATTATTTTATGTTCCACCAAACACGCAGACTTATTTTATGCTCCACCAAACATAAACCAAACATGTAGACTTAAGATGGAATACCTAGAAGCTTATATGGAAACATTACTAAAGTACAGATAAACATATTCTTTTAAGAAACATAAGCAAAGAAGTATAATCAATTAGTGTTAAGCCTACAAAATAGTCATCTTTAGGATGTTGATATAACTCAAAACATTTTTGGAACCTTTAAAACATTGCCTTCAGATCTCGTCAAGATGGCAGCGTGAGCAGACTTTGAACTCGTCTCCTCCCACGAACACAAGCAGGTTACAACTATTTTTGGACAAATTACCCCTGATTGAAAACTGAAAACTGGATAAAAAGAACCCCTACAAGGGACAGTCCTGACGAAGGCAGAAGAGGCAGAAATTCCTGCTGGAGAGGAAAACAGCCACCTTTGGGAGCAGCGGAGCTTCTCAGCTGGCCAGCCAGGAGCTACCCTAAGGTACGCAGCCCTGCCTGGAGGAGTGAGGTCTGGAGCAGGGATGATACTGCTAGCGTACTTCAGACTCAGCCCAACTGAGACGAGGGCCTTACTGTCTGGCTTTGCTGGCTATTAACTGCAGCGAGAATACCCCCAGTAAAGCTATTGGCCAAAAGCCGAAAAGACCCAGGTCTTAAAGGGCCCATGCACAAACTCACTCATTGCAGCAACCTAAAATCACCAGAGAGAAGGCTGATAGTCCTTTGGTGAAACAATACTCACCTGGTGGGCTCTGGGGGTATCCTGGTAAGAGGAGGGACCTCTCTGGAGACTGAGACATTGGTGGGGGGCATTGTTCTGAGCTGGTCCAGGTGTGCTGACACGGAGCCCAGTGGGTGCCATTGAGGTTCATCCCTTGGCCTGTTAACCCAGGGGTCTGCCACGCCCACTAGAGCACAGATTTAATCCAGTTCAGCCAGGGCAGGCAACCCACCCTAGGGACTGGCCCCACCTAACAGCAAGCCCTCAGGCTGCTTTTCAGCCTGCATTGACTGGGTGCCTTGATCCTCTACAGGCAGGCAAGGGTGTCTGCCTCTGTGGGACAGGGCCTGTGTGAGGACCAGGTGAACTGTGGGGGGCATTGGTGGAGAGGTGGGGGCCTCTGTAGTGCAGTGTCGGGGTATGCTCCAGGGGGTTGACAAGTGTGCACGGACCAGGACTGTGTTGACGGTGTATGTGGTCCTGTGGGGAGTGAGGCTTATCAGCGGCAGAAGACCTCTGCTCTACAAATAGCAATAAAAAGGATCAGCCCCACCTTCCAAAGCCTGAAACAATTGAGTGTCCCTGTGCCAAGGGCCAGCTGCACTCAGCAAAGAGAAGTGACAACAGCCTTGTAAGCCTGAGGCCTATTACAACTGTAAGCCCCTGAGCCTAGCAACCAGCTACACTGGGTATCAACCCAATTAAGAAGAAAACTGCAATAGGAGTGTGCTGATAGATTGTAGCCAACAGTGCTGAGGCTTCCCAAACTGGATTTACAAACAGCTGGCCAGGGAAGGAAAGACTAGACTCCCTGGGTACCTGCAGTGGGAGCAACCCTGCCACAGCAGAAGGACACAAGTAGCCCACAAAGGGGTCACTCCTGGATCTTCTGGACTGGTGATGAGGGGGACGTACACTGCTGGGCCTCATAAGGCATCTCATACATAAGGCCACTTCTCCAAGATCAGGAGACAGAGCCGACTCACCTAATACATAGAAATAAGCACAGAGAAAGAGGCATAATGAGGGGACAAAGGAATAACTTTACAAGCAAGGGAACAGGACAAAACACCAGAAGAAGAAGGACTAAATGAAACAGAAACAAGCAACCTACTCGACAAAGAGTTCAAACAAAATATCATGAGGATGCTTACAGATATGGGGAGAAGACTGGATGAACACAGTGAGCACATCAGCAAAGAACTGGAAGATATATTAAAAAAAAAATCAGAAATGAAGAGTACAATACTAGAAATGAGAAATTCGTTAGAGGGACTCAATAGCAGAGTAGAGGATGCAGAAGAACAGATCAGAGAGCTGGAAGAAAGACTGGAGGAAATCACCCAAGCAGAACAGAAAAAAGAAAAAAGAATTAGACAGAATGAGAACAGTCTAAGGGAACTCTGGAACAATATCAAGCGTGCTAACATTCTGATTATAGGTATCCCAGAAGGAGAAGAGAAAGACAAGGGGCAGAAAATTTATTTGAAGAAATAATAGATGAAAATTTTCCTAACCTGAGGAAGGAAACTGATATCCAAGTACAGGAAGCACAGAGAACTCCAAACAAGATGAGTCCAAAAAGGCCCACACCAAAACACATTATAATCAAAATGTCCAAAATTAAAGACAAAGAGAGAATCCTAAAAGCAGCAAGAGAAAGGCCACAAGTGACATATAAAGGGAAGCCCATCAGGCTATGAGTGGACTTCTCAGCCGAGACCCTACAGGCAAGAAGAGAATGGCACAATGTATTTAAAGAGCTAAAAGGAAAAATCCTACAGCCAAGAATACTCTATCCATCAAGGTTGTCATTCAGAATGGAGGGAGAGATAAAGTGCTTCCCAGACAAGCAAAAATTAAAGGAGTTTATCACCAAGAAACCAGTTCTGCAAGAAATGCTGAAGGGACTTATTTAAGTGGGAAAGCAATGACCACAAGTAAAGATAAAAAAAAATTATCAAAAAAACAAAACAACAACAAAAAACCAGGCAATAAAATCACTTGTAAGGTAAAAATATAGTAAAGGCAGCAGATCAACTACCTGTGAAGATAATATGAAGATTAAAAGACAAATGTACTAAAATCACCTATTTCAATGATAAGCGAGGGTAATGGATAGACACACACTAAACAAGAGACTATATATGATTTGAAAAACATATAATGCGGGAGGAGGGGAGTGAAAAAGCAGAGCTTTTAGAAAGAGGTTAAGCTAAAGAGTCTATCAACTCAATATAGACTATTATATGCACAGTATATTAATTAGGGTCCTCATGGTAATCACAAATAAGAAACCTATAACAAGCAAGAAAAAAAGTAAGACAAAAGAAATCAAACATATTACTAAAGATAGCCATCAAACCACAAGGGAAGAGAGCAAGAGAAAAAGAAAGGAACAGAGAAGAACTACTTAAACACCCAGAAAAAAAAAAGTGACAAAATGGCAATAAATACACACATATCAAAAGCTACTTTAAATGTCAATGGACTAAATGCTCCATCAAATGCCACAGGGTGGCCAATTGGATAAAAAAACAAGACCCATATATACGCTGCATACAAGAGAGACACTTCAGACCTACAGAGACTCACAAACTGAAAGTAAAAGGATGGAAAAAGATATTTCATGCAAATGGCAAAGAAAAGAAAGTGTGAGTAGCAATACTTATATCAGACAAAATAGACTTTAAAACAAAAACTGTAACAAGAGACAAAGATGGGCACTACATAACAATAAAAGGAACAATCCAACAAGAAAATATAACACTTGTAAATATATGCACCCAACATAGGAGCACCTAAATATATAAAGCAATTATTAGCAGACGTAAAAGGAGAAATAAACAGTAACACAATAATAGTAGGGGACTTTAACACTCCGCTTACCCCAATGGATAGATCATCCAAACAGAAGATCAATAAGGAAACACTAGCCTTAAAGGACACATTAGGCCAGATGGACTTAGTAGATCTATACAGAACATTCCATCTAAAAACCACAGAATACACATTCTTTTCAAATGCACATGGAACATTCTTCAGGATTGATCACATATTAGGCCACAAAACAAGTCTCAATAAATTTAAGAAGATCGAAATAATATCATGCATCTTTTCTGACCACAAAGGTATGAAACTAGAAATCAACTACAGGAAGAAAACCAGAAAAGCCACAAAAATGTGGAGATTAAACAAAATGCTATTGGACAATGATTGGGTCAATGAAGAAATCAAAGAAGAAATAAAAAAATTCCTGGAGACAAATGAAAATGAAAACACAACGTGCCAAAATCTGTGGGATACAGCAAAAGCGGTTCTAAGAGGGAAGTTCATAGCAATTCAGGCCTACCTCAACAAACAAGAAAAATCCCAAATAGACAATCTAAAGGTGCATCTAAAGATACTGGAAAAAGAACAACAAACAAAGCACAAAATCAGCAGAAGGAAGGAAATAAAAATCAGAGCAGAAATAAACGAAATAGAGACTAAAAAAACAATAGAAAAAATTAATGAAACCAAGAGCTGGTTCTTTGAAAAGATAAACAAAATTGACAAACCCTTAGCTAGACTCACCAAGAAAAAAAGAGAGAAGGCTCAAATAAATTAAATCAGAAATGAAAGAAGAGAGATTACAATGGACACCTCAGAAATACAAAAGATAATAAGAGAATACTATGAAAAGCTATACACCAACAAATTGGATAATCTAGAAGAAATGGATAAATTCTTAGAAACATACAACCTTCCAAAATTGGACCAAGAAGAAGTAGAGAATTTGAATAGACCAATCACCAGTACGGAGATCGAAACAACAATCAAAAACCTCCCAAAAAATCAAAGTCCAGGACCAGATGGCTTCCCTCGTGAATTCTACCAAACATCCAAAGAAGACTTAACACCTATCCTTCTCAAACTCTTCCAAAAAATTGAAGAGGAGGGGAGGCTTCCTAACTCATTCTACGAAGCCAACATTATCCTCATGCCAAAACCAGATAAGGACAACACAAAAAAAGAAAATTACAGACCAATATCACTGATGAACATTGATGCAAAAATCCTCAACAAAATACTAGCAAATCGAATACAACAATACATTAAAAAGATCATACATCATGATCAAGTGGGTTTCATTCCAGGGATGCAGGGATGGTTCAACATCCACAAATCTATCAACGTGATACACCACATTAACAAAAGGAAGGATAAAAATCACATGATCATCTCAATAGATGCAGAGAAAGCATTTGACAAGATACAGCATCCATTTATGATAAAAACTCTAAATAAAATGGGTATAGAAGGAAAATACCTCAAGATAATACAGACCATATGTGACAAACCCACAGCAAATATCATTCTCAAAGGAGAAAAACTGAAAGCTATCCCTCTAAGAACAGGAACCAGACAAGGATGCCCACTGTCACCACTCTTATCTAACATGGTATTGGCAGGTCTAGCCAGAGCAATGAGGCAAGAAAAAGAAATAAAAGGGATCCACATTGGAAAAGAAGAAGTGAAACTGCCACTCTTTGCAGACGACATGATTTTACATGTAGAAAACCCTAAAGAATCCACTAAAAAACTTTTAGAAACAATAAAGGAATACAGTCAAGTCGAGGGATACAAAATCAATGTACAAAAATCAGTTGCGTTTCTACACACTAACAACGAAGAAGCAGAAAGAGAAATTAAGAATACAATCCCATTTATAATTGCAACGAAAAGAATAAAATACCTAGGAATAAACTTAACCAAAGACGTGAAAGATCGGTACACTGAAAACTATAAAACATTGTTGAAAGAAATCGAAGAAGACACAAAGAAATGGAAAGATATTCCATGCTCTTGGATTGGAAGAATTAACATCGTTAAAATGTCCATACTTCCTAAACCAATCTATAGATTCAACATAATCCCTATCAAAGTTCCAACAACATTTTTCACAGAAATAGAACAAAGAATCCTAAAATTTATATGGAACAACAAAAGACTCCGAATAGCCAAAGGATTCCTCAGAAAAAAGAACAAAGCTGGAGGTATCACACTCCCTGATTTCAAAATATACTGCAAAGCCATAGTAACCAAAACAGCATGGTACTGGCACAAAAACAGGCACACACAGAGATGGAACAGAATCAAGAGTCCAGAAGTAAACCCACACATTTATGCACAGCTAATATTCGACAAGGGAGCCAAGAGCATACAATGGAGAAAGGAGAGTCTCTTCAATAAATGGTGTTGGGAAAACTGGGCAGCCACATGCAAAAGAATGAAAGTAGACAATTCCCTTAACCATGCACAAAAATCACCTCAAAACGTATTAAAGACTTGAATGTAAGACCTGAAGCCACGAAACTTCTAGAAGAAAACATAGGCAGTATGCTCTTTGACATCAGTCTTGGCAGCATATTTTCAAGTACCATGTTTCACCAGGCAAGGGAAACAAAAGAAAAAATGAACAAATGGGACTACATCAAACTAAAAAGCTTCTGCACAGCAAAGGAAACCATCAAAAAACCAAAAAGACAATCTAACAATTGGGAGAAGATATTTGCAAGCCATATATCAGATAAGGGTTTAATATCCAATGTATACAAAGAACTCATACAGCTCAACAACAAAAAAACCAACAACCCAATTAAAAAATGGGCCAAGGATCTAAACAGAGATTTCTCCAAAGAAGATATACGGATGGCCAACAGGCATATGAAAAGATGCTCAACATCATTAGCTATCAGGGAAATGCAAATCAAAACTACAATGAGGTATCACCTCACTCCGGTCAGAATGGCTATAATTAACCAGACAGGAAACAACAAATTTTGGAGAGGATATGGAGAGAAGGGAACACTTGTTCACTGCTGGTGGGGCTGCAAACTGGTGCTGCCACTATGGAAAGCAGTATGGAGTATCCTCAGAAAATTAAGAATAGATCTACCATATGATCCAGCTATCCCACTGCTGGGTATTTATCCAGAGAACTTGAAAACACAAAGACATAAAGATACTTGCACCCCTATGTTCACTGCAGCACTATACACAACAGCCAAGACTTGAAAGCCACCTAGATGCCCATCAAGGGATGAATGGATAAAGAAGATGTGGTATTTATACACGATGGAATACTACTCAGCCATAAGAAATGATGAAATCCGGCCATTTGTGACAACATGGATGGTCCTTGAGGGTATTATGCTGAGTGAAATAAGTCAGAGGGAGAAAGTCAAATACCGTATTATCTCACTCATAAGTAGAAGATAAAAACAACGACAAACAAACACATAGCATTGGAGATTGGACTGGTGGTTACCATAGGGGAAGGGGGGATGAGGGAGGGCAGAAGGGGTGATTAGGCTCACATGTGAGGGGATGGTCTGTAATTAGTTTTTGGGTGGTGAACATGATGTAATCTACACAGAATTCGAAATATATTATGATGTACATCCGAAAAATAAATAAGTAAAACATTGCCTTCAGTAATTTTATGAGGCATGCTTTAAAAAATGTCTATTTCATAGGTTTTTTTCCCTTAACCAAAAACAGTATTAGCTAACTGGAGCATCAACTTTACTGGACAGACATAGCTTCAAATGAATTTTGACTATCAAAATTATCCTTAAAGAAAAAAAGGCTTGGGGCCAGCCCAGTGGCACAGCAGTTAAGTGCCCACCTTCCGCTTTGGTGGCCCAGGGTTTGTTGGTTTGGATCCCAGGTATGGACATGGCACAGCTTGGCAAGCCATGCTGTGGTGGGCATCCCACATATAAAGTAGAGGAGGATGGGCACGGATGTTAGCTCAGGGCCAGTCTTCCTCAGCAAAAGGAGGAGGATTGGCAGCAGATGTTAGTGTAGGGCTAATCTTCCTCAAAAAAAAAAAAAAAAGAAAAAAAGTCAAATACTGTATTATCTCACTCATAAGTAGAAGATAAAAACAACGACAAACAAACACATAGCATTGGAGATTGGACTGGTGGTTACCATAGGGGAAGGGGGGATGGGGGAGGGCAGAAGGGGTGATTAGGCTCACATGTGAGGGTTGCCAGTTTTGAAGATATTTAAAACACTGTGCTATGAACTCTATGCAATTTGAATAACATTAGCTTACACTTTATAGTAGTTTACAGTGATTTTGAATACACTTTCTCACTTGAGCCTCCTGACAATTCTAAGAGATGGGAATCCCCATATTGCAGATGAACATACCAAGGGTTAGCAGGGTTATGTGATTTGCCCAATATTACAGAGCCTTGAACTTGAAGTTTAGACGAAAGACCCAACTCTTCTCACTCCTAATTTAGCTCTCTAAGTACATCATATTGCTTTGCAATTCTATATGTTCTAGCAAGGTTATGATTTTTCTTATAATTTTATGTGAAATTTATTTTCATATAAGGTGTAATCATATAATTATGCAGCTGCTCTATGAGATAATTTTGATAAGTACTTATACTTCAATGAAAATTAAGGTTTGCTACTGAAAACATGCTTAACTTTGCCCTTTGAATTTATGCATTCAGATTAATACCTAAGCAGATGTAAAACGTCAAATCATTACTTCCAAATTTCTGGACATCTGGTTTCAAAAGAGTCATTGTATCACAACAACCAATCCTTGATATCAATTTAAAAATCTGGACACATTCAAAGGAAAATAAATAATAATGCACCGTTTCTCTTAATGGCCCTAATCTGCCCCGAAAGAAACCAAAAAATCAGATTGTTTTTGTAGAATATTAAAAGTAGCCACATGCCAATGGAAAAAGGCTTGGTAATTTGGCCTTCATACAGGACTTTTGCAAAAAGTCATTTTCTTGGGAAGCAAAAAAATGCTGTTGGCTTCTCATTATCAACTGATTCCTGCTTCTTCTATCACATTCCAAATCCCATGAAAATTGGGTTAACTTATAATTGTATGACATGGGAAAAAGTATATCTCCTCTAACTAGAAAAGATGTGCTACTTCAGTCAAGCTTAGAAATAATATATTGTTCTAAAAATAAGGTTTCTGACTTAGAAGACATATGGTGAATCTTCATGAAGTCAGGGAGAGAGGAGGAGTTGTCATGAAATGTGCTCCATTAGAATTGCCAGGGGGACAGACTGTACTTTCCTACTAACAAATGTCCCTTTTTAAATGTGGTTGTCCCTATATTTTCCTATTAAAGGCACAATTCTTTCACTTTTTCCCTGTGAATATGTGAAACGCTATCTATTTTGAATTCCCAGAATTTACGTTTCTATTTACTTACCAGAATTCAAAAGGTATATTTTACACCCAATGCATATAAAAATGGAATAAAAAGAAAAACATACTGGAAAAGAAGATAATTCTACCCTCGGAGGTGGAGGGTGGTTGATTTGGGAAAGGTTCCACAAAGGAAGTTACATTTCAATAGGGTCTTGTTGGGTGAGAAGAGTATTTGAGGAAGCACTAACAAGAGAAGCAAGACTTTGTTTTCTGATGTGTCTAAAACAAAGTGTTCTAGGAAATGGCTAGAAATAGACAGGTAAAGCTAGACTGGGGTCAGCCTGTAAAGGATTTCGACCACCAGGCAAGGGATTTCAATCTTTATGCTCCAGTCAGTCACAGTAGAGACTTCCGGTTTTATTTAAAATATTTTTTAAATGTTTAGTAAAGTAATACATACACAGATTTAATAATCAAATAGTAGAGAAGGACTTAAATGAGAAAACCATAGTCCTCTGCCCCACTCTTAAGTACTCCTATTTTAACTCATTTATGCTGATTGTCACTATTAATGGATTTGTTCATTTGGGACTTTATCCATGGACTTTCTGCCATGGCAGAAGAGGATTTAGCTAATTTATACCATATCTCTATTGCTTCTTTCATTCCCCACAACGGAATTATTTTCAGCTCCTGTATTTCTTACCATTGTAACTTTAAGGAATATATTTACATGTTTATTTCCTTTTCAATCAACTATATGAAGTATCTCTTGACTCTGCCATGTAAGATGAGTATACTAGCACAGTATACTAGGACTTCTATTTTTCTTCCCTCCTTGAAGTCTTCTTTATCTGACATTAATATAGCCATTTCTGCTTTTTTTAAATTAATATTTGCTCTAGGTATCTTTTTCCTTCCTTTTACTTTCAACCCACCTATATCGTTACATTCGGAGTTTCTTGTAGACAGCATATAACTAGCTCTGGTGGTCTAGTGGTTAATATTTGACACTCTCACTGCTGCGGCCCAGGTTCATTTCGTTTTCTGGCCAGGGAACCATACCACCTATCTGTGGTTGTCATACTGTGGTGGCTGCCTGTTGCTGTGATGCTGAAAGTTATGCCACTGGTATTTCAAATACCAGCAGGGTCACCCATGGTGGACAGGTTTCAGCAGAGCTTCCAGACTAAGACAGACTAGGAAGAAGGACCTGGCCACCCACTTCCAAAAAATTGGCCAGGCAAATCCTACGAATAGCAGTGGAGCATTGTCTGATAGAGCGCTGGAAGGTGAGAGGGTGACACAAAAAGATGGGGCAGGGTTCTGCTCTGCTGTGCACAGCGTCACTAGGAGTTGCAATCAATTCCATAGCATTAAAGACAAGTAGACAGCATATAGTTGGGTCATGTTTGTTAATTCACTCTGCAAATCTGTCTTTTAATTGGTGTACTTTGACCATTTATATTTAAGGTAATTATCATTATGTTGGAGCTTAAGTCCGCCATTTTATTTTTTGTTTTCTGTTTGCTCTCTCTGTTTTTCATTTCTGTTTTCTTTTTCCTGTCTTTCTGTGGGTTACCTGAATATTTTTTAGAATTTCAGTTTATCAATAGTGTTTTGAGTGTGTCTCTTGTATAGCATCTTAGTGGTTGTTCTAGGTATATTACATTATATATACATAACATTACAGTCCACTAGTGTCATCATTTTACCAGTTCAACTGAAGTTTAGAAACCTTACCTCTGTTTATCTGACTTTACTCTCCCTTATTTATACTGTAATAGTCTTATATATATCCTCTACACACATTGAGAACTATGTCAGATAGTGTTACAACTTTTGCTTCAACCATCAGCCATAATTTTAAAAACTCAAGAGGAGAAGGAAAGTCTGTAGTATATTTACCCATATTTTTGCTTACCACGTTCTTTCTTCCTTCTGGATATTCCACCATTCCTTCTTTTATCATTTCCTTTCTGTTTAGAGAACTTCCTTTAGCTATTATTTAGGGTAGATCTGCTGGCAAAATTTCTTAGTTTTCTTTCATCTGAGGATATCTTGATTTACCCTTCATTCTTGGAGGATATTTTTGCTGAATATAGAAGTCTGGGTTGATAGTTCTTTTTTTCAGCACTTGAAAACTGTTGTGCCACTTCTTTCTGGACTGTATGGTTTCCTTTTCTTTTTGGTGAGGAAGATTGGCCCTGAGCTAACATCTGTTGCCAACCTTCTGCTTTTTGCTTGAGCAAGATTGTCGCTGAGCTAACATCTGTGTCAATCTTCCTCTATTTTGTATGTGGGATGCCACCACAGCATGGCTTGATGAACAGCGTGTAGATCCATGCCCAGGATCTGAACCCATGAACCCCAGGCTGCCAAAGTGGAGCATGCAAAATTAACTACTATGCCACCAGGCTGCCCTCTCACCTTTTTTTTTGCCTTTTTGGTAGTTTTTATTGTGATAAAATATACATAACATAAAATTTACCATTTTACAACTAATCTTCAACAAAGGTGCCGAGAACATACAATGGAGAAAATAATGGTGTTGGTTCAATAAACGGTCTTGGGAAAACTGGACAGCCACATGCAAAAGAATGAATGTAGACCATTATCTCACACCATACACAAAAATAAACTCAAAATGGATCAAAGACTTGAAGATAAGTCCTGAAATCATAAAACTCCTGGAAGATAATATAGGTAATACACTCTTTGACATCAAACCTAAAAGGATCTTTTCGAATACCATGTCTTTTCAGACAAGAGAAACAAAAGAAAAAATAAACAAGTGGGACTTCATCAGACTAAAGAGCTTCTGCAAGGCAAAAGAAACTAGATCAAAACAAAGAGACAACCCACCAATTGGGAGGAAATATTTGCAAATCATATATCTGACCAGGGGTTAATATCCATAATATATAAAGGAACCCACACAACTGAACAATAAAAAAACAAACAGCCAGATCAAAACGTTGGCAAAGGATATGAACAGACATTTTTCCAAAGAAGATATACAGACAGCCAATAAACACATGAAAAGATGTTCAACATCACGAATCATCAGGGCAATGAAAATCAAAACTACACTAAGATACCACCTTATGCCTGTTAAAAGGGCTATAATCACTAAGACTAAAAATAACAAATGTTGGAGAGGGTGTGGAGAAAAAGGAACCCTCATACACTGCTGGTGGGAATGCAAACTGGTGCAGCCTCTATGGAAAACTGTATGGAGATTCTTCAAAAAACTAAAAATAGAACTACCATACGACCCAGCAATCCCACTACTGGGTATCTACCCAAACAACTTGAAATCAACAATCCAAAGTAACATATGCATCCCTATGTTCATTGCAGCACTATTCGCAATAGCTGAGACATGGAAACAATCCAAGTGCCCATCGACTGATGATTGGATAAAGAAGATGTGGTATATATATATATATATATATATATATATATAATGGAATACTACTCAGCCATTAAAAAAGACAAAATCATCCCATCTGCCACAACATGGAAGGAGCTGGAGGGAATTATGCTAAGTGAAATAAGCTAGGCTGAGAAAGACAAATACCAGATGATTTCACTCATATGGAGAATATGAACAAACATATGGACAAAGAAAACAGTTCAGTGGTTACCAGGGGAAGGGGGGACGGGGTGTGGGCACAGAGAGTGAAGGGGAGCACTTATGTGGCGACAGACAAGAAGTAATGTAGAACTGAAATCTCACATTGATGTAAACTATTATGAACTCAAAAAAATTTACCATTTTAACCATTTTTAAGTGTAAAATTCAGTGGCCTTAAGTATATTTACAATGCTGAACAACCATCACCACTATCCATTTCCAAAACTTATCCATTAGACAATAATTCCCCATTCTCTCCTCTCCAAACCCCTAGTAACCACTACAGTACTCCCCTCTTATCCACAGGGGATGCATTCCAAGACCCTCAGAGGATGCCTGAAACCTTGGATAGTACAAAACCCCATATATACTATGTTTTATCCTATATATACGTACTTATGACAAAGCTTAATTTACAAATTAGACACAGTAAGAGATTAACAATAACTAATAATAAAGTTGGCTTTGGGGATGTCAAGTAAAATAAGGGTTCCTTGAACACAAGCACTGCAGTACCACAACAGTCCATCTGATAACCAAGACGGCTACTAAGTGACTAATGGGTGGGTAGCAATGGACAGCATGCATATGCTGGACAAAGGGATGCTTCACATCCTGGGGGACAAAGCAGGAAGGTGTGAGATTTTATCACACTACTCAGAACAGTGCTCAATTTAAAACTTGTGAATTGCTTATTTCTAGAATTTTCCATTTAATATTTTCAGACCGTGGTTGACCGCAGGTGACTGAAACCATGGAAAGCAAAACCACAGATAAGGGGGGACTACTGTATTCTACTTTCGGTCTCTGAATATTCTAGTTACCTCATATAAGTGGAATCATACAATAGCTGTCCTTTTGTATCTGGCTTATTTCACTTAGAATAGTGTTTTCAAGGTTCATCCATGTTGTAGCATGTATCAGAATGCCAATCTTTTTAAAAAGGCTGAATAACATTCCATTGCATGTATTCACCACATTTTGTTTATCCATTTATCTGTTGATGGACATTTGGGTTGTTTCCATCTTTTGGCTATTGTGAATAATGTTGCTATGAACATTGGTGTACAGTCATGTGTCCCTTAACAATGGGAATATGTTCTGAGAAATGCTTTATTAGGTGATTTAATTGTTGTGCAAACATCATAGAGTGCACTTACACAAAACTAGATGGTATAGCATACTACACACCTAGGCTATATGGTATAACATATTGCTCCTAGGCTAAAAACCTGTACAGCATGTTATTGTACTGAATACCGTAGGCAGTTGTTAGACAATGGTATTTGTGTATCTAGACATACCTAAACATAGAAAAGGTATAGTAAAATATGGTATAAAAGATTAAAAAAATGGTATAAATGCATAGGGCATTTACCATGAATGGAGCTTATAGGACTGGAAGTTGCTCTGGGTGAGTCAGTGAGTGAGTGGTGAGTGAATGTGAAGCCCTAGGACATTACTGTACACTGCTACAGACTTTACAAACACTGTACACTTAGGCTACACTATATTTATTCAAAAATACTTTTCTTTCTTCAGTAATAAATTAACCTTAGAGTACTGTGACTTTTTTACTTTGTATACTTCCTAATTTTTTTAAGCTTTTTGACTCTTTTGCAATAACACAGCTTAAAACACAAACGCATTGTATAGTTGCAAAAAAATTTTCTTTCTTTATATCCTTATTCTATAAGCTTTTTTCTATTTTTAAAATTTCTTATTTTTTTTACTTTTTAAACTTTTTTCTTAAAAATTAAGACACAAACACACACATTAACCTAGGCCTACACAGGGTCAGAATCATCAATATCACTGTCTTCCACCTCCACATCTTGTCCCACTGGAAGGTCTTCAGGGGCAATAACACATATGGAGCTGTCATCTCCTATAACAATGCTTTCCTGTGGAATACCTTCTGAAGGACCTGCCTGAGGCTCTTCTTGAGGAGGTGTCACTCTTCAGAAATACATCCCTGGTGGTTTTCTTGATTTCTTTTCTTCATCATAGATTTGCTTGTAAGCAGATCATGTACCATGAACATTCCTCTCTATTAACGAAAACCTTTTGGTGTTGGGGTCTGTGTTTTCAAACTTTTGAAGGAGCTTGTTGAGGTCTGCAAAAGCTTCTGCTAAACCCTTCGCTATGAGTTTTCTTGCGGGTTCTTTTTCTTCTCCTGCAGTTTCCTTTTCTCTTGCCTCTTCTTCAGCTATGTATTTCTGTTCTGGTTCCAACAACTCTTCCTTAGTCAGTTTCTCAGGAACCACCTCGAGGAGCTCCTCAACGTCATCCTCATCCACACCCAGGTTAAAGTTGTTTGCCATCTTAACCCCAGCCTTGTTGATTTTTGCAACCTCCTCATCCTTGGAAAATCCTTTCAAGTCATGGAAAAACCTCTTGATTCTTCCAGATGCACTAGGCAATAAGAATTTTTTAGATCCATTATAATCTTATGGGACCACTGTCATACATGCGGTCCATTGTTGACCAAAACGTTGTTATGCAGTGCATGACTGTACAAGTATGTGGTTGAGTCCCTGCTTTCAATTCATTTGGGTATATACCTAGAAGTGGAATTGCTAAATCATATAATAATTCTATTTTTAATTTTTGAGGGAACTGCCAAACCATTTTCCACAGTGGCTGCACCATTTTACATTCCCACCAGCAATGCACAAGACTTCTAACTTCTCCACATCCTCACCAACACTTGTTATTTTCTGTTTTTTCATAGTAGCCAACTTAATGAGTGTGAAGTGGTATCTCATTGTGGTTTTCACATGCATTTCCTTGATGATTAGTGATGGTGAACATCTTTTCATGTACTTTTTGGCCATTTGTATATCTTCTTGGAAGAAATGTCTGTTCAAGCCCTTTGCCCATTTTTTAGATGGGTTGTTTACTCTTTTGTTCTTAAGTTGTTCTTTACACACTCTGGATATCAATTCCTGATCAGATATATGATTTGTAAATATTTTCTCCCATTCTGTGGGTTGTCTTTTCACTCTCTTGATAATGTCCTTTAATGCACAAAAGTTTTTAATTTTGATGAAGTTCAGTTTATCTATTTTTTTCCTTCATTGCCTGTGCTTTTGTTGTCATATACAAGAAATCATTGCCAAATTCAATGTCATGGAAATTGTCTCCAGTGTTTTCTTCTAAGAGTTTTATAGCTTTAGCTCTTATATGTATGTTTTTGATCCATTTTGAGTTAGTTTTTGTATACGGTATAAGGTAAGAGTCCAAACTCGTTTTCTTGCAAGTAAATTTCTGGTTGTTGTGTTTTATTTATTTATTTTTTACGTTTCTATGGAGGAACAAGAACTTGCAGCTTTCTAGTTTGCCACTTTGCTGACATCCTTCTGGACTCTGGTTTCTGTTGAGAAATCAAATATCATTCAAATTATTTTTCCCTGTAGGTTAGGTGTTGTTTCTGTCTGGCTGCTTTTGATATATTTTTTTCTTTGCCTTTAGTTTTCAAAAATTTGACCATGACATGTCTTTGTGTGGATTTGTTTGCTTATCCTGTTTGGAGTTCATTCAACCTCTTGAATCTATAGGTTTATGTCTTTCGCCATATTCAGGAAGTTGTTTCTTTGGGTCCTTTTTCAGTCCTGCCCTCTTTCTTCTCTCTTACAGGACTCCAATGACATGAATTTTAGATCTTTTGTTTTTGTACCACAGGTCCCTGAGGATCTGGGGGGGTTTTTATTTGTTTGTTTAAGTCTATTTCTTCTTTGTTGTTCAGATTTGGTAATTTCTATTATTCTATCTTCCAGTTCACTCATTCTTTCCCCAGTCCCTTCTGTTCTGCTGTTTAACCCCTACATTCAGTTTTTATTTCAGTTACTATATTTTTGAGTTCTTAAATTTCATTTGTATGTCTTCTATTTTTCTTTGCTAAGATTTTCTATTTTTTCATATGTTTTAAGTGTGTTTGTAATTGTTCCTTGAAGCATTTTTATGATGGCTGCTTTAAAATCTTTGTCAGATAATTCTAACATTTCTGTCATCAAGTTGTTGGCATCTATTGATTGTCCTTTTTCATTCAGTTTGAGATCTTCCTGGTTCTTGATATGACAAGTGAATTTCAGTTGAAATCTGGACATTTTGTGTATTATGTTATGAGTCTCTGGATCTTATATAACCTTCTCTTTTAGTTGTGACACTGCTCCAGCAGAGGAAGTGGAGGTGCTGCCTTCTTTCAGCCAGATGTGGTAAAAGTCCAGGTTTCCCCCTCAGCCTTCATTGACACCTGAAGGTGGGGCTTCTCATTACTGCTGGGACATGGTTGGAGTTCTGATTTTCCTGCAGGCTTCCACTAATACCTCCCAGGCCTGGAGGGGTAGGAGTGTTTCATTACTTAAGCTCACCATTTGGTCTCTGCTAAGATCATGGGGTGGGAGGTGGTCTCATTACTGCTGAGCAGCGATCAAAGTCTTGACTCTCCACAAGGACTCCTCTGACACCACTCCAGTGAGGACAAGGACACTCTGTTACTGCTGGGTGGAGGTAGCAATCCAGGCCATCACTGACACTGGAACGGGGGAGGTCATTACTGCCTGGCAAGGATGAAAGTCCCAGTTCCCACTTGGATTTCCCTGACACCACCATGGAGGGGTGTTAGAGTGCCTTGCTACAGCCTGGCAAAGTTAGAAGTCTAGGTTCCCTACTTTGCCTTTGCTGGCATAGGTGGGGGTGGAGCCAGTGTTTTCTCTGTGGTGTTTGGCTGGAACAGAGTGGTTATAATCTCAGTGTTTTCTGTCTTGCTAGGTTGCCTCTTTCCCAGTCACTTAGCTAGAGAGAGCAGGCTTTTCTTGGGACTTTTTTTCTGCACCCTTGGTTTTTCCAGGTTGCCAGCTTCTTCAGCTCTAAGTCTGTGATATATGAAAATTAAGGGGCTGGCCCCATGGCAGAGCAGTTACAGTTCCCCACACTCCACTTCGGCAGCAGATTTGTGGGTTCGGATTTGGTGTGGACCTACTCTACTTGTCAGCCACGCTGTGGAGACATCCAGTACAAAATAGAGGAAGACTGGCACAGATGTTAGCCCAGGGCTAATTTTCCTCAAGCCAAAAAAAAAAAAAAAAAAAGATGAAGACTGGCAACAGATGCTAGCTCAGGGTGAATCTTCCTCATCAAAAAAAAAAACCCCAAAAAACCTCAGGGAACTCACCACCATGTCATTCCCTGGGTCTGAGTTTCCTTGCTGATCTGCTTTCTTCTCTCTACCTTTCAAAGTCTTCTTATGTTTGTTTTATATACAATGTCTAGGGTTTTATATTTAGTGGGATGAATAGGGAAAGGTACCTCTACTTGATCTTTCTGGAAGCCTCCCTCCTTAATTTATAAATATAAATCAGATCATGTTTTTGACCTGTTTACAAGTCTTAATGGCTTTTCACTGTGCTCCAAGCTACTTACCACATGGACTTACAAGACCCTGTTTTCTCCAACTCCAGCCTATTTTTCTACCCTCTTTCATGCCCTCACCCATTCACCAAGTTTCAGCCGTGCAGATTTCCTTTCTGTTCCTCAATCACCTCAAACTCTTTATTACCCCAGGGACTTCACACATGCTTTTACTTCTTGAATGAGCTATCTCTGATCTTTGCCTGCCTATATTCTTGTATCTCAATACAGTGCCTCAATCACCTACTCAGAGAAGTCTTCTATGATCACCTTAAGGAGTTTCCTCTCTCCCTCACCCAAGTTGTTCTCTACCACAACATTTTGTACATTTTATACCAGTATTTCTCATGATTTGCATTTATATATATATTTTTGTTTTGTTTTTTTGCTTACCAGTTAGTATATTGTACGTTTCCCAGTAGATTGTAAGCTCCATAGGGTCAGGAGCCATATCCATTATATTCACTAGTTTATCCATGGTGCTTAGTCCAGTCCCTGGTACCCAGTAACCATTTAATAAATGTCTGTTGAATGAATGAATGGAGACAAAACATTATACAATGTACAAAGTACATTACTATTTCATAATCTGGAAAGATGCTTATTTATTTATGAATTCGGTATGCATTCACATTTTCATATTATGAAATACACCCAAAATATTTTTGTATGTCTCTGTCATTGCACTTGCTACATTTTTTCAAAAATACCTATTTGTATGCTTTATTTGTCTACAGGATTTGAGGACAGCAACAGTGTTTTACGCATTTTAGTATTTATAGTGCTTAGCACAGTGCCTATACAGAGTAGATGCTCATGTTGAAAAACCAATAAATGATTGCTTGCATTGTGCTACAAAGTATTTGAAATAGTTCCTAAGAGAAACTAAACAAACCAAAATATTTCCTTTACTTAGACCATCAAAATAACTAAGTTTCCTTTCAAAATCAAGAAAATGTCAAAAGCAGTGACAAACTTAAAAGTCTCTCTCTTTCTGGATACAGTTCCTGGTCAGTGAGAATAACTGATTTGCTCCACTTGGTATGAACATCCTTAACTTGCCAATCTTCTTAGAAGTAAATAAGACCCATTTGAGAAAAAAGACAAAATCTGTGAAGAAAGAACGTAATCTTTCTTTCCGATTCCCCATCTTTATTTCTCTGTAATCTGTCAATTAGCCAAGGATTAAGCAACTGTCTCCTACCTTAAGCACTTTTCACACTTAAAAATTTTGATCTATAGAGATGTACCAGTTAACTTATAAACAGGACCTCTGAACTTACCTAGCACCAATTTTGCCAGTACACAGTTACCACTACCAAGTAAGACCGATAAATGTTCAGGTGAAAATGAACCTAACATCTTGAATATGAGGGAATTCTCTAAAATCTAGATGTTTAATAAATAAATAATGTTAAAGCTCAGAAGAAAGGGTTTAGATCAGGGTTTTGTTTTTATTCTGCAACATTAACACAGGGTTTTTATTAATTATGGGGTTATCTTAGGGATCCCCAACAATTAGGGAAAATGTAGTCTTTTCAAATTTGCAATTGAATTGCTGCTGCTGCTGCTGCTGATTTACTAGGCCAGGGCTGGACTGGCCTAGTTTATCCAGGCAGAAGTTCAGCAGAACTCACTCATTTTGGGAGTATTTATGAGCTTCCTAGATCAGATCTGTGACAAGTGGTCAAGCAGTACCTAAGCAGCAGCATGGTGGCAGCTGCTGGGTTGGCTTATTCTACTTCCATAGATTCAGCCAGTAAGGTGAAAACAGCCCCAAATGGATTTAGAAAGTTTCTATTTACATAGCAACACAAGATCAGCATGGTGTCAACTCCCCATGTCCCTAGTCCTATAGGATGATAGCAAACCAGAGTGGCCAGATGATAGATGACACAAGTCGTGGGTCATTCTGTCATTGAGGAGCCAACTCTAAACTACAGCTGAACAGTTGTTTAGTTAACCATTTAATAAATGTCTGTTGAATGAATGAATGGAGAAGCTGGGGTGAAGTAGAAAGTCCCATGCTTCACTGTAATCAGGGTGGGAGGTGAGAAAGATTGTCTTGCCATGTTCCAGGGAAAATCACAGGGCATTTTGCCAAGACATGTGTAAGACTGCGGTTGAGCATTGCCTACATTGCCTATGTAGAGATGTGCAAGATCACCAGAGTGCCATGGCAAAGCTGTTCTTCCACAATCTGATGAGGAGGGGAGAATTTCAAAGCCAGCCTAGTTTAAAAGGTGCCATCATTCTATAGGTAGCAAAAGCATAATCAGATAAGAGTAGGGATCATCATTAGTGTCCGGGATTTCATCAGAAAAGAGTATTGCAAGTGGTGGTGGTAAATTGGAGAATAGTTACCATGCATTGTGGAGCCATCTGAACAAGATATACACATGGGTGGGCTATGAGAAAGGATAGAAGGAAAATTGACTTGTAAAAAACTTAATGCCCTATATAACAGGCCTCCCCATTCTGACATCCAGTTTTTTCACAAATCTCAATAAGGATATGAAGGATATCCAAACTGACAAAACCACCAAATTTTCTCTTCTCAGTTCTTACTGGAATAATTTCATTTTTGCACTTCACATAATTTTCTACTCCTTCCTACCTGAAATTCTTTTTTTTCGCTGGGCTACCATGACACTGCCAGTCTCTTGGTTCTTCTTATAATTTACTTATTTTCTCTTTCTCTTCTGTGGGCTTCCTCCATTGGCATCTCACACTCTCCCTGTGTCATTCATATTCTTGTTTTACTGGTGACTCTCAAATCTATATCTTCAGCCCATGCTAAGTTTCACATTCCTATATGTGAATGCAGAAACTGCCTACTGGAAATTCCTTCTTGGCTGTCCCATATCTATCTCATGTTTAGAATGTCCAAAACAGAACTAATGTCTCAGATCACTTCTCTCTCCCAATTCTGCTCCTTCTATTTTTCATTTTTATTTTTTTTTGCTGAGGAAGATTTGCCCTGAGCTAAAATCTGTTGCCAATCTTTTTTTTTTCTTTGTATGTAAGTCACCACAACAACATGGCTACTGACAGACGAGTGGTGTAGATCTGCACCCAGGAACTGAACCTGGGTTGCTGAAGTGGAGCAAAGTGAACTTAACCACTAGGCCACCAGGGCCTTCTATTTTTAATTTTAGATCAAGAAGAAATAATTTACCCACTCACCCAAGCTAGAATCCTGGAAATCATTCTTGATATTGCTCTTTTCCAGCCTCTCATATCTAGTCAATCACTAAGTTCTTCTGAATATTTATTAAATCCATCCCCTTCTCTCCATCCCCACCTCCACTGCTCTATTTCTGATCCAAGTCATCACTTCATTGGTCTATTGCCACATCCTCCAAATTGACCCCCCATCCCATGTCTCTCAAATCTATGCTCTCCATGGCTGCTAGTCAATACGAAACAGAAATATATAAATATGACCAAGTCACTTCATTGCTTGAAATTCTTAAATGACTCTATCTTTTTAGGTTATCTTTTAGTTTGAATTTTTTTCCCCTGGATCTGGCTGTTGTCCACCCCTCCCACCTCATCTCTTGCCATCTCCTGCTTTTTCAACTCCAGCCATCCAGGTACCTCTACACAGTGCTCTGTAACTTTGCTCACACTGTCCTTCTGCCTATAAGCTCTTTTCTGCATTACTGCTTGGCTGTCATCCTTTAAGACCTAGAACAGGGGTCTGCCTGTGGCATAGTGGTTAAGTTTGCATGCCCCACTTCGGCAGCCTGGGGTTCACAGGTTCAGATCCTAGGTGCAGACCTAGCACTGCTTGTCAAGCCATGCTGTGGTGGCATCCCACATAAAATAAAGGAAGATTGGCATAGATGTTAGCTCAGGTCTAATCTTCCTAAAAAAAAAAAAAAAGACCTAGAATAGGTATTATTCCCTCCACATGGTCTTTTCCCCAGTTGTTAAGTACTCCTCTGTGCATAGTACTAGGCACATCTGTCATTGCACATACCACATTACCTTATTAAACTAAGTGTGAATGTTTCTGTTTCCCCTACCAGTCTACGAGCATTTTGGTCATCTTTGCATTCACAAAATCAAATAATTTTTCTGATCAAAGAATACAACTTGGGCCAGCACATTGGTAGGGTTCAAAAAATGTTTGTTGAATAAGTTTATATGCTGCTATTCATTAATGGCTGCTAAGTGCACCAGAAACTTCCCTGATGGGCTAGGGCTTAATGTGTTAAGAAAACTATGTTTCCTAATCTAGGTGGGCTCGGAGATTTTTATTAGACTGTGATTAATACAGCAGGGACTACCTGGAAAGAGCCCTAAAAAAAACCTATTGGATAACCTCAACTAGAGCCAATTTCTCTTCACTCGGAGATGACTGCTGAGAATCTTGGTCTGGAAACGACGTGACTTGATTTAATATAGTTTACCCTAGAGGCAGAACAGCAAAGAAAGAATTCTACTAATTTAATTCTGCACTCTGGGTACTTCTCCCTAAAAAGCTAAAGGTAGGTTTGGCCCAGGGCAGCACGGTGAAGGCCCATGTGTAGTTAAAGGTCTCTTCCTACTTGCTTCTCTGACTATTGGAGGCATGTTGAGATTGCTATCTGGCGGTTGGATACATCAGAAGCTTTGGTTCTTTATTCATAGCTCTTAGTTGAACTACACTGCAAGAAAATAAAAATATTGTTCCAAAAATTTTGCTGAGCTTTCTCTGGAGCAAGTTTAATATTTTGGTGTTGAGAATAATTTGTGTTTTATTATTACTAGTCTTATCAGAATTGCCTGGCTAATTTTTCTGATCAAGGTATACACAACCTATAGAACACCTGCTTTTGAAATTATAGAAAAGGTCTGGGCAGAACTAAGTGGAAAAAAGAGGGCTCCTATCCTTTCCTCTATTTTAGGACATGGACTACCATCATGACTGTTCTCTCTGTTGTCACTTCTCACTAATCATTCAAAAATGAAAGAGAAAAAATAATCTATAATAAAATACTACTCATTAAAAAAGCAAGAAATCTAAAAATTAAACAGTCATAGCAAAAACTATAAGCAAACTGGGAAAATCATCAGAAAGGGCTCTGCAAGACATTTTTTCTAAATGTTAAATAACTAAAAAACATTAAAATATGTCTTGCATGGCAAGTCTGAGGTCTGAAGCAGAACAAGCTTTGTATAGCAAAAGAAATGGGAAAAGAAGATTGAAGATTAAGGCCCCTTATAAAATAACCTAGGTTGGAAAACGTAGAGGTTAGAGATACTCAGTGTGTAGCTCCAGAAGAAACATTCATATTATTTACTCCTGTCTTTGGCTCCAAAGAGACAAAGACTTGAAGGTCCTTCTTCCAGTGGAGGGCTCCCTACGTCAGATCCATTGAGCACCGAGATCCAGTCAGACGACCTTTGTAAATTCCATATCTGAAGTACTTAGACTCACTTATACTACAAAATCTAAACTGAAAATATTTTGGTCAAGAGATTTTAATTTTTTATTGAAATCTAGAAGGAGAATAAAAAAGACAAAACTAACAATTGGATTAAAAGGATTTAAAGTAACTTATTTTGATATGGTTGCATATATCTCACAAATTTTGTCTCCAATTAATTAATATTTCTCCTCTGCCTGCTTCCAAAAAGAATCCAAGTCTGCCCCCAAATAATCAGTTTGGGTTTTATATCTAGACTGTTGAAGTATGTGTGACATCACTTCATTTAGTGCATTATGTTTTCATATGTATTTTATGACAACATACCTTTCCCCCTAATCTTTGAGATTGTATTGTGCATTAAGAGAAGGCAAAATTAAGCTGCCAAAGATTGTATATAATCATATTATAGTACTATACTTACAAAATTGGGGCAAGACATTAACATTTTGAATAGGCAAAAGAATATAAAAGCTAGTTTATTTGAAAAGTTGTGAGAAGAAAAATTCAGGAATGGGGCTGGCCCCGTGGCCGAGTGGTTAAGTTCGCACACTCCACTTCGGTGGCCCAGGGTTTCCACAGTTCGGATCCTGGGCACGGACATGGCACCGCTCATCAGGCCATGTTGAGGCGGCATCCCACATGCCACAGCTAGAAGGACTCACAACTAAAATATACGACTATGTACTGGGGGGATTTGGGGAGAAAAAAGCAAAAGAAAGAAAAGAAGATTGGCAACAGTTGTTAGCTCAGGTGCCAATCTTTAAAAAAAAAAAAATGCAGGAAAAATTTAGCCGAGTCATCTGGAATGAAGAGTAAGAGTGAAAGCAATGATGATTTAATTCTTTTATTTTTCTTTTCCTCAAATGAAGAATATTTGAGTGAAAAGCTAGTTATGTTCTGAACGAATTAAATGAAATAATGCCTATTATAATGCCAAAACTAAAGGCAAATTTTTGATTTTTCGTTTTGTAGGGAAAATCTCAAGGAGGACTTAGGACAAATATCTAAAGCCTTGGTGAACTCTCTTAGATAGTATAACTCCACATTCCCATTATGGCTCATTCTTAGTTCTTAGAATTATTTTTTTATAGTTATCTCAGGTGATTAGATTTAAACAATTCCTTACTGTAACAAAAATAAGAGGAGAACATGTACAATTTAATTCTGATGTAGGGTCTTCCTCAAAATTCTTTCTCCGGGATCTTTTTCTCTAACTTCTTTGGCACTGGTCTTTTCATGAAATGCATTCTCTCTTTTATTTTTACTGCATCCTGGTCTTTGGCATTTGTTTTGATTGATATTCCATTCATTATGCAAACAATATCTCACTTTAAACTTACTTGCAATATGATGTATAGTCTGGTTGCTTATCATGCAAGTCAAGTCAGGATATGCAGTTTGGTGTTTCAGCCAAATTTGACCACTTCCTACGTTCTCACAGTTGCTGGTTAGGTACCGATCAGGAACACTCATGGTGACTCTCAGACTCCTTTGTAGGTAACTTTCTGATGAGACGTATTCAGTAAACATTTAATGGATCTTCCCCTTCCAAAGTATTGTTCATGTTGTGACATTGATATAAACCTTCTTACTAGTTTTAAAAGCTCATATTCTTGAATCACCTTAACTTGGTTATTACAATCATGCATCATGACCTCAGACAAATTACTTAACCTCTTTAAGACTTATTCATTAATTTATTCAGCATTTGTTGAACTAAGTGTAATAGGCTCTGGGGATGGGAAGTGAATGTATTAACCAAGGTTTTCTCATCTGTAAAATGTGGCTAATGATGGAGCCGTTTTGAGGATAAAATGTACGTAAAGTACTTAGCACAGTGTTCAAATGTTTATTATTATTAGCAGCATTATTTTGATAAAATTGCTTTTAACATCTCCCTATGACTGTAACCTCTAGTGATTCACAACGCATCCATTCCATTATGTTTCTGAACATAAAGCTACTCTTATAAACGTCTGATGCCGGAAATGATCTTTTCTAGAAATATTGATGATGAAAGCACTCCAAAATACAATACTTTTCACACCTGGTTATCCAAGAGAAAATTGTAAATCACAACCATGACCTGGATTATGAAATGAAGGTGCTATACATGTATCCTCTGAGCATACACTATCTTCTAAGTTTCTTTCCAAAAATCCCCACATATTTTTAAGTTTGTATTATTAGAAACATAAACAAGCCTACAGACAGGCCATCTGAAGTTTGACTTGGTTTGTATCACTAGCCTGAAAACATCAAAATATTTCAACTACTGCGGTGTCAGCTCTTGTGTGTGTGGTGGGGGGGGGGGGGAGGGGAGGCCCGACGTCAACTCAAGTCAGTTGAGAAGAGTGGCAGTTCTGCATCTCATTCTACGGAGTTAAAGAAAACGGGTTACTGCAGGAACTAGCAGAACGTATTGACGTTACTGAAATGGTTATAGAAATAAAATGAGTTTCTTTTTTACTCAATGGAGCTATTGAGGAATGACGAAGAGAAATCATCTATAATGGTGGTAGAGAGTTTGCATCTACACTTTCGAGGATTATTTGTCGTTTAAAGCGAAGCCTCATCAGGCAAACCGTCTTTCACTCCGGGTTGCGTAGTAGCCTGGCTAAGATGTCTGCAGAACGTGAGTTTTGAAGAATCATGTTGCTTACAATTTGTCACATTTTAAATCCCAGGGTTCCCCTTCAGCTCTTACATAAGAACAGCTGGAAACAAAAGGCCATCCTCTAGCAGAGACCAAACCCCGCACAGCCCTCGAGGAGGCACGTGGGGCCGAAGCCGCCTCGGGAGCGCCCGGACCGGCGCCCGCGGCTTCGGGGCCCCGCGTCTGACTGTCGGGCCCGGGGCAGCACCGGGGGCGGCCGACCGCCAGGCCCCCGCCTCGTGCTCGCGGCGTTCCTGCTGGCGGCGCCCGTGCCGGTCCGCGCCGTTCCACGCCTCCGTCTCCGCGGCGAGCGCGGGGCTCGGGAATCACCTCGGGAGCCCACTCAGCAGCGGGGAGGGCTGCAACGAGGACAGCCCGGGCTCCCGCTGGAAGCCCGCGCTCGGGGTGTCCCCCTCCCCTCGGCGGCCGGGACGCAGGTACCTCCTCAGCAGCCTCGGCAGTCGGCGATCAACTGGTGGGCGGCCCGGCCAGGCCCGCCGCGGCCGCCGGGAAGCCCTTGCGAGCCGCGTTCCCGCCGCCAGCACCTGACTGACTGACCCGAGGCCGGGGCTCGCGCCGCCGCCGCCGCAGCTGCGCACGCGCTCCTCGCGCGCCTCTGTCCCGGGGCGGCCGGCGGGGCGGGAACTCGACGCGGCGCGCCGTCCGCACCTGCCTGCCTGACTCGCAGACCCCGGGCTCGGGCCTCGTGCTGGCGCGCGCACGCGCCTCGCGCGCCTGCCGTCGGTCCCGGGGGCGGGACCGCGCGACAGCGAGCAAGCGGGCGGGGGGCTCGTGGCGCGCGCGCCCCACACCCGAGGGCTGCGGAGAGATATTTTGGGTGGCAGGAGGCCCCTCGTCATTTCCGCCGGGCAGCTTGTCGTGCTGGGGGCTCCACTCCCGCGCGCGAGGCGAGCGGGCAAGTTGGTTGCGGGCGTGCTGCGGTGGCTCCTTCGCTTGGCGCCGCGACCCTCGGCAGCACAAGCCATGAACTGAAAGCCCGGAGGGACGGAGACCCGAGCGGAGCGGCGGAGCAGCAGCAGCAGCCGCCGCCGCCCCAGCGGGGACCGAGCAGAGCCGGCGCGGAGCCGCGACCCCGCGGCGTTTCCCTGCTGCTCGCCGCTCCCACCGCCGCTGCCCGCTGTTTGCTAAGACATTGCAACCGCGGGACCCGACACACAAAAGCCGCCTTCTCCGTGCCGCCCGCCCGCGAGGCAGCGCCCGCTAGGGACCCCACCTGAGGGCGGATCGGGCTGCTGAGTTCGTTTTGTGTCTGAGCTCCGCGACCCGCGCGGAACCGACCCGGTGCCCATGGCTCTGATCATGGAACCAGTGAGCAAATGGTCTCCGAGTCAAGTAGTGGACTGGATGAAAGGTAATGTCCGCGGTGCGCAGGGCGAGGCGGCCCGGGGCGCAGGGTCCCGGCGCGCAGCGGGGAAGGGGCGCCTGCCGCGGCCGAGCCCGCCCTCGGGGCTTCTGCTGGCCGATCGTGGAGTGGCGGGGGTCCTCCGGGGCTGGCAGGGCCTCGGGATCCCGGTCTCCTATTGTCCCCAGCCGGTGGCTCCCCCGCCGGAGAGGGGCGCGGAGAGCGCGGGGGGCGGCCGGCGCGACCCGATAAGAGGCTGGAAGCCGGGGGACGGAATCCTGGCGCATCTTGCCGGCTCCTGGCTGCCCTCGGCGCCCCCAGGCCTGGAGGACGTGGCGACCCTTGTCTCTCTCCTCAGGGAGGAACCCCCAGGGACCTGCTCCGCTGGTTGCCTCTTCCCGGGCCCCTTTGTTCCCGGGAAACCTGACCCCCCTTCGGCAGCCGCCCCTGCTAGGTGCCTTTTTCAGCGCTAACTCTCCGGTCAACTTTTAAGCCCGCATAATGGGGTCAGGACGCGGCCGCCCGGGTTTGGAACCGTGGAGCTCCCCCTTTCCCCCGGGTTGGGCTGGTGATGCTTGAGAGATGCGCTACTTTGAGGGAGAGGAAAACATGCTTCCTCTGGGACAGCATCCGCACTGGTATCCGTGGGTCCCTCCTGCGCATCCCCCGCGTCCTTTGCCTCCTCCTCTGTTGGCCAGTTGAGGCTTTGGACCTCACGGCTTTTTAGTGGGGGCTCGACCCCAGGTGCAAGGTGATGCGCATTCAAGCGCCCCCTCATTTCTTCCATCTTGAAGGCTCTCCCCTTTTTTTCTCTGGCAATTTCTAGTAACCATACTTATCGGCACTCGCCCTCCTAGTCGCAAACGTGGGCTTTTTCTCTAGTCCCTGGGCTTTCCTGCCTCACTATCTCCCTCTGTTGTCTGAGTTAAGGGGCCTGTAGAGGACCCCCCCTCCTCACTGCCACTGCCTCCCCCCACCAAATCCCCAAGATTCCTTAGATTTTGGGAACACTGACGGGATGGATGGGATGGAATAAAGGATTCCTGGCCACACTTGGGAAATGTTAAATCTTTGCTTATGGTTATTCCTAGGCACAAAACTCTAGCTAGATTAGTCAGGCACCAAAGGCTTATTTGTGAAAATGCCCGTTCCGAAGATGAGAGAACCCCTTCTTAGGGTTTGCATAGCAGGCAGAGTTTCTAAGCTCAGGTACTTCAGAACGAAAGGTGGGGTCGAGGAAGTGATTGAGAACGACAGGGAGAAACTCAGTTTCTTTTTCCTTTTTTCCCCCGAATCTTTTTGGCCTCTTGCTTATTCTTGTGGGTTTTCCTGTATCCATTTGCTTTTCTTTTATTCCGTTACTTGCCCCTTTATTCTTCATTTACTTCGTTTTTCTTTTCTAATATGTGGAAAGTGCTTTGTAAGTGCAAAGCACAGTACAAATGAGTGTATTGAATTAACTCGAATTCATTATTTATCGACTGCCCCCGTGTGCGATACATTGTGCTAAGGTGCCATGGGTGCCATGACTAAGACAAAGTCCTGCAGTGGCTCATCTTTTCTTTTTCTTCTCTTCTCATATTTACTATTGAAATTCTACTTTCCTAGGTTCCCACCAGTTCCTCCCCTTAGACTGTCAGATAACAGACAAACATCTGTCTTCTCCATTTCTCAGTCATAAAAGAAAGAGCCAGGGTATATGCAAGAAGCAAGAATGCTCAATTAAAACCCTTTCTTTGAATTTGCCTAAAAGATTACTTTAGTTTGAGTCTGTTACTGAAATGCTCAAAGAAAAGCTCTCTTGGCTCAATGGGAGTCGAATTACCTTCAGAGACTACCTCTTACAAGTTCCCATGATGCTTGTAGTGAGTGCTGCGTACTCCATCTTCTTCACCTCCCACCCTCCCAGTACATTCTTGCAGTTTCCCCCCTCTCTACAGTTTAGGTCCACTGAAGCAAGTGGAACATATGATGCACGTATTCTGACACACGTTGTTAGTTTTCCAGTACACTAGTCCTTCAGAAATCTCTCCAGCCTAAAATGCAGCTTCTTTAAAGTTGGGCTAACATCGTTAGCTATGATTTTAAATTATTGTTATCTTTAAGTTGAATAACTTATTTTCATACCTGTTGGTGATGCATTTTAGAGCTATTTGAACAGATCAGTGAGGTAGCCAAAATAGAATTTGTGTATCTTTGTACACATTAGACTGGAAGAGAATAATTGATGTCATTATCTGTATACTTCAAGTCCCAAACTGCCTACTGATGAAATTTCCATAATCTTCGTATAAACTTGACTTGAGATATTATCAGAAAATAAGATTTAAAAAAATAATTGGATGAAACGAACATTTCCTCAACTTGTAACTTTCTCTTGCTACCTTAATTAATTTTCCCTGCCTACCCTTTTCTCCAAATAAACTTTACAAAACACATATAAAAAATACTTTTCACCCTTTCCTCAGATTCAGTAATGTTTAAAAGTCGGCTAATTTAGGATGTAGCTTTGGAATGGCTAAACCTGATTTAGCATTGTATAATGTATAGTGTTCTAAAGGCAGTACCAAATAATGAACAGGACTTTTGAACAACTGCAGCACTGTGGGAGTTTTTCAAAGCATGCTCCTAATGTGACAGTTTCATCATCTTTAACATTTAAAGCAGATAGCATATGTTTTCAGCTAGTCACAGTGATAAGTAGTTAACGCTCTATTTAGTAAGGTACATGCTTTATGCTCTTTCTAGGGTATTTTTCTCTTCACTAAACAGAAAAGGAACCAGTAAGCATGTAAGAATAGCATGGCCATATATTTATGCTTCTTGACAATTTATAGAAGTGGTATAGAAACTCAGTCAGCAGAAAGGGATATGAAGGAAAAAAGAAAAAAAACAGGCTGACAAGATTATTAAGCTTTGGTAGCACATATTCAAGATTATTTATGAAGGACCATTTATACATTGCAATTCATTTTGATCTATTACTTGTTATTAAAATATATTTGGAGGAGACATATTTTAAATTTATGTATTAATTACTAGTAAAGATGTAAGGGAAAACTTGCAATTTTTTTATTTGCTTACCCCCCCCACTCCACTATTTGTAAAATCTGAAACTCACTGAATTTTCAATAAAAATTTGATGTGTCCCAGTGTCAGTGTTAGTTCCAGTAAATATATGAATTCCTCATGAATCAGTAAAATACACAGTTATATCCCAGATTATCTTGATAGTACTTCAGCCTATTTGGAAATATCTTCTAGACCTTCAAAAATAATTTTAAAAATTAATATTATAGAAATATCTTTTGAGAAAATCAAATACTGATCATTTAGCATTTGAAACTAACCTTTTTCAATTGGAAATTGCATTGAGTACTCTTGTAGTTTTGACAAAATTTTAAAATGTCAACCTTTTTATAGTAAAGAAAAGCAAAGCAGTTACTGGAAAAAGCTATAGGAAGAAAAGTAGGCCAATAACTGTTTCTAATTTTTGCTCAGTGTATAACTCTAAAATACATTATTTTTCAGCTCTTATCTGTTCACCTGCAGGGCCTGGAAGTATTTCATAGTCTGCAGTTGTTTGAGTCTACTTTTTTCCTCACTGAAATATAGCAAAAACCTTTGAACACTTTAGGCCCCTATTATTAATTTTATTATTGATTTACCTTGTCTGTGTCACACCCAATAATTCCAGTTTTCTTCTCACACTTTGAAGCTGTATCAAAATATCCACATGACTAAGATAAAGTTATTTTCCAGGACCAGCTCCCTTCATGACATTTTTCCAATGATCTTTAATCCCTTTCTGGATCGAATAAAATGGAATATTGTTTTCAGAGTCAACCAATAGGCCCCACTTTGCTGGTCTTCTCTTATGATCTCTATGACTTAGCTCCATCCACTCTTGTATTATTATGATTCCTAAAATAATCTAAATTTTTAAGATAGCCTCTTCTCAAACCATCCCTCAATTAACTGCTCTGCTCTCTCCTGTTTATTATAAACCATTTTCTTTAAGAAGCATTCACTGACTTCTAATTTCTGTCCTGATGACTCAGCCATCTTGAGGATGGAAAATGAAATACATTATTTTAGGTATAAAAAACAAAGATAAAATCAACATTTTGCTTATAGCCCTACAAAAGAGGAAGATGCAGTGATGAAATAAGATCTATTTAGTATAAAAGTTAAAGACTATAAAGGAGAATGTATCTGATAATGTTAAGAGGTTTTCACAGGTACGATGCTCTTCAGTAATTTTTTCGCCCTCACAGGACCCAGAGCCGAGGTTGAAATTTATCTTAATTAGATGAAGGAAAATGTCAAAATTTTGAGTTAAACTGTCTTGAGGGAAAGATTGGACATAATTTTCTGGCAGAACGTGAGAAGTATGCACCAAAGGAAAAAAAATATGTTAAATGATCAAATTGGTCCTAAATTTTTGAAAATTTAATCTTTTTCCTCAATTGCAATGTCACTAATCACCAACAGTCACCTACTTTGGATTTGATGTTTTTAAAACAAGCAGCCTTGTCATTTTACACAAAGAAGAATTTTACCTTTTTGATATTTAGAGTTTAGATGACAGGAAACATCATTTTATTTATAATGTCATTAACGTTTGCTCTCCAAGGTAACACTCATGATTTAGTGCAGTTTAGGAAGAAAAAGTGTACTTATGTAGAGGCATTCTGGTCCTTAGATATTATTTACTCAGTAGTACTTCTGCATGGAAGGTGCTTTAATGGATTGTTTTAAATAAATTCTTTTCTGCTTTGGGGAGATTAAGTCTCTGTAAGGGATGTTAGTATATTGACAAACCTATGCCTTGACAGACACAAGTACGAACTAGTACATTTGGTAAATTTTTTAAAAGTTTGCATTATGTTTTCAAGCACCAATGGAAAGATAGTAAGTCAGGCGGAAATCCATGGGGAAGGTGGGGTTTTAGCAACTAAACAATTTGTTTAATTAAGGCATATTCTAGAAGGGATGTATTCTAAATGTAGAGGCACAGCAAGAGACTCTAGAGTTGAGATGGGATGCTTAGCCAGAAGGGTTGTGTCTAGGTTTGTCTGGTTGAAAGAGCGAGGTGGGCAGTAGAGGGAAAGTGAGGGAGAGGCCGTGAGTAGGTGGCACAAGAGTACAAGAACAAATCTGCATTTCACAAAGACAATAAAACTCTCATCGTGTCCTGAGTTTAAATAAATACCGCATTATAAAACTTTGGCTGCCAAAAATAAGCCCACAAAGAATGTGTATTGAATTGGTACAGCTGTTTCAAATCTGTTTCTCAGGAATAATTTGGAAATAATGTTAAAATGAGTTATTTTGAAGATTAATTACATCATTAACATTATGTCGTTGGATATTTAGAATTTTACTGATCCAAATTCTTATATGAAGAATGAAGATAAGGTTTTAAATATTGATGTTGATCTTAAAGCAGTGATAAATTATCAGTTTCATTTATAGCAGAGTGACCTCACATTAGGATTTAATTTGTTCTTAATGACTTTTAGCTTTCTATAAGACTTCCCCACAGCACCTCACACATAAGGCTTATTGTGAAAGATGAAAAATTAGCTTCCATAAAGGGTACTCGAAGGATGGATCATCTGTACTAGTTTAAAAGGGAGAGGGGGAGGGAGGGTAAGTAATTTGAAAAAAAATGGAGTCTAAAGCTTTTTATTTTTTATTACTTTGTCATGGTTTAGTGTCTGGCTAAAGAACAGCAAATATAGTCTTCAATACAGGATCATTGTGTTGAATAACATTCAGTGAGTGAATTCACAGTTTTCATGCATAGCATAAGCCTGTGCTCCCTAAAATGGTACATTTCTGTGGCTGTGGAAGCCAAATGATCAAAAGAAGCCGAAGAGTTAATTTTTGCTAAGTATTTTAAAACATTTTTATATTAATACAAACTTAGATATTATATTCATGGTGTAGAAAGCAAAATTGGCATGATTTTTAAGATGAGACCAGAGGCTTAACAGGAATTTTAGGCTTGCAGCAGGCTGTGAAAGCTGCCTTTCCCAGACCTCCCAGGGTTATGAGTACGCTCCATTCAGCAATTATGGATACATCAGTGGAAAAGTTTGAGAAGTGGTGGTTGGGTTTAGAAAAGGTAAAATTAATGTACTCTGCTTCCTCTTTTTCTCCTTTTGCAGGGTACAAAATGTTATCTTTTCAATCAAGGTCATGATAATTATAGCATCTTACTTTGTTTGATCCATAAACTTGTAGTGAGGATGAACTTCTTGATAGTGATTCTCATCTGATCCTATCCTTTCACTTCTCACCCCCAACAACTTAAAAAATTCAATGGCTTCTCACTGTTTTTAGGATAAAGATCAAAGTCCTTAAAATGGCCATTAAGACCCTTGAAGATTCGGCTGTTGCCTGCGAGGTAAGCCTCATTCCTAGCACTAGCTACACTGGCCTTCTTTCCTAGCACTAGCTACACTGGCCTTCTTTCGGCTCTGGTTGCCCGGCACTGGACCTTTGTACTTAATGTGTTCTCCCTGACCTCTTTGCTTCACCCAGTTAACTCCTACTCACCCTTCCGATCTCAAGCCTCCTCTCCTCCACCGAGGAAAAGCCTTCCCGATTCCCCATATGACATCAGATCCCAGTTATGCGCTCTTCTGCTACCTTGTATACTTCTTTGTCCCATTTGCCAGTTTTATTTTTACGTTAATTTGTATGGTTATTTGATGAGGGCAGAGAGGCCATCTTTTTTGCATAACAAGGCATACGAAGGTATCTGCTGAAAAGTAGGCGCTCAGGAAATACTTGTTGAGAGAAGAAATAAAGTTATTCACAGATTATTGGTCTGTCAGCAAATCTGCTTTCCTAAATGACAATGTATGTAAAGTCCCTTATAAAGCTCTAATGGCTACCTCAGTGCCAAGTTGTATATTTTGTGCCAGAATACAGTGGAAGTGGAGTTGCTTTATCCATTTTTCATAGTTGTGTTGCTCTAGCCAATTCAGTGACCTAAATCATGGTTTAGATTCATTTTGTTAAGAAATATTAATAATGTCAATGAATCCATAACACTTCTATGTTTATGCTATAAATATTATAAATATACTATAAATATTATTTGCTAACGTCACTTAACAGGCCAACACAATAGGCAAAAGTTACTTTAAAAATTAAAACCTATCCTTTTTCTTAAGCATTTATTTTCTTTCATTTAAATTTTCTAGTTGTTTCTTCATTTTGGTGTTTTTAAAAGAACTTTATTTTGAAACGCATGGTAGAGTGAAATTGATAAAATGCCTTGTTCTCTTAAAAGTAAAAAAAAGGTCATATGAGAAATTAAAATGTTTTTTTCTGTTGTGAGAGGGAAAAATTCTTTATTTGTTAATTTGGAGGATAAAATGGAAAAACAGTCCTTTAGCTTAATGAGACCATTATCTTCTTTATTATATTTAATGTTGTATTTACTTTCTTTTTTTGGTGAAGAAGATTAGCCCTGAGCTAATATCCTTTGCCAATCCTCCCCTTTTTTCCGCTTGAAGAAGATTAGCCCTGAGCTAACATCTGTGCCAATCTTCCTCTATTTTTTGTATGTGGGATGCCTCCACAGCATGGCTGATGAGTGGAGTATGTCCATGCCTGGGATCTGAACCTGCGAATCCGGGCCACAGAAGCAGAGCACGCAGAACTTTAACCGCGTGGCCACAGGCCTGACCCCTACATTTTTATTAATAGGAATAAAATTAAGATATTTAAAGATGCATCTTAAATCCTCATTTCTTATATAATTTTTCATCCCTCCCTCTGATTTTGGAAAAGGAATTTTAATTTTTTAAACTAAATATAAATTTATTTGGATTAATTTTTGAAGGGCAGTCGTTAAGAACCTGCATGGAGTTATTGTAAAAAATAACTTGTTGAGTACAGGTGTCTCATGAAGTTTTGTGAGTTACATGCTACTGTATAATCACTATTAGGCATATTATAGAGATTTTTCTGATAAAGCATTCCCCTTCCCCCAAATTTAGAATGGTTAAAATATAAATCAGAATAAGTAAAATTTTTGAGACCTTCACATAGGTATTACAGTCTGTTAACTCTTAGTAAAACACCTTCAGGCTTAAATGTTCTAGTTAGTACTGAAAAACAATGGGTTGCAATTGTGCCCTGATTTGAATTACAAATAACTATTCAACAAGATAGAATTTTTTAAACTTAAAGATGTATTTAATTTCTTGTTTGATTTCAATTTAAATTACAATCATTAATTCTAATAGAAGTTTTCATTATCTTAATTTCACTCTTGCAGTTTCAGGAAAGAAAGGGTTGTGGGTATTTGCATAAATTCATTGAATTTTAAATTTTACTAAAGTACAGTAACTGCTGTTTTAGTTTTCTGTGTTCATCTATTGAATATTTTGTCACAACATAAAATTGTTTTAAAAACCAAGATTTATTAAATAAACCAAAACTCACAATGGCATTAACATGTTATAGTTTGCCGTGATAAAAACCTTGTTACATAACTAGTATCAAATATAGCATGATTGTCTGTTTTATATTTACTTGACATTAATGTTCTTGGAAATTAGTCTTATTAGGTAGCTTGGATAGTCATCTGATAAGATGATAGATAAGAAGAAACCACATTGTTAGTTGCTTTTAAAGTGTTGCCCAATATCCTTTTGTTTGTTTGTTTGAACTTTTTATTTTGTTTCAGCTACATCTGCTATTTTTAAAATGGGCTTGCAACATGTTTTTTGAAGTAATATCTACAATAAATCAATGGAAGGCTGGCTTAGATCCTGGATTTTACTTTTTTCAACTTGTTTATGAAAGATTATGAAAGGATCTATTTTCTAGCAAGTTGTTAGACTTATAATATAATTTATTAATAAAAACCTTTGAAATACTATAGCCTTAAGTAATTAGCTGAATAATTAATTTTAACAATATTAGTTGAATTCTTTTTATAATTTTGGTATGTTTTATATGTGTATATGGGAATTTATTTCATACCCTTTTTTTTCCCCCAACCATCCACATTATTTTCACAATGTTTCATAATCCTGGGGACTTGTGATTTTTATTTTTTTTCGTGGCTGAGCAGAAAATTCACATTTTAATTTTGTATAATTCATTTATGTTTTGGCTTTCAAAACAAGCCCCTGGGCTATTAAAAACATATAAAAGAGAAAGTGTTGTAGAGTTTTTGCTGACGGTGCTCAAAACAGACATGTAGTCAGTCCAGTTGCTAGTTTTCCTCCCTGCCTGCTGGAGCCCACGTGGAGACCAAGTCCAATGTGGTGTAGAGCCAATGCGGATGGCAGGGTTAGGTAGGTACTCCTTCCCCATTTCCCTCCATGTTGGGGCCCAGGTGAGTTTTGTGGCAGTCTCATTGGCGCCAGTATTGATTAAATCAATGGCACGAGGTTTCCTTATCTAGAAGGCTGCTCCCTTGCCCTCCAGCTGTCAGACTAGAGGCTTTCAGTTTGATGTTGTATTGTCACATGCAGAGAAGCTCATTCTATGGAATATTTAGGGCTAGATAACTTTTCTTTCTGGTCCTTTGAGGTAATGCTTTAAGTATACTTATGGTAAAAACATGTTAATTCAGATCCTCTTTATTTGAGATTTGTGATAATTTCAGGGGACTGCTGTTGAAGTTCACTTTTAATATGTGAAGGAAGGGTTTACTGATCAATCTAACAATGTAAATAGATTGGAAAGAAATTGTTTGACCCAGGAGGATACAGTGTTTTCAAGTACCATACTTTGCTGGGAGCCATTTCCTTACTGAACATGTGCTAGCTAGAAGTGAGTTGTGTTTTCAGTTCGAATTTCTGCATACTTGGAATCATGGTTTTTGATTTTTTGGACTATTTTTACAAACATTCTATAACATAGCTTGATTTGGACCCTCATTCTCCCAAGTTAGACAGATCTCATGCACTCGCTTCTATTATTATTAGTAATCCTTGAAAGTGAGATGAGAGACAGTTAGGAATACCCTTTTATAGGTAAAGTACAGAGAAGTTGAGCAGCTCAACAGAGATTGTATAGCTGTTCAGCGATGAAATTAGGTGGGACGTCAACTCTTTTTTCCCCCTACTGGATTGAATTTATACTTTCGTGGGTGAAGGATGCAGTTCAGTTTGTACATAATTAACTTTGGACTTGACTTTTAAAAAATTTCCTGAATTTTCTGCTCTTCAAAAATTGTCACCATGTGGTATATAGTAAAGAGGACTTTGGAATCAGATGCCTGGGTTAATTATATCCAGGCTCTATTACTTCCTAGCTGTGTGATCTTAATGAGGGAGAGTTTAAGTAACTTGCCAGGTTTTCTCATTTTTGTAAAATAGGGGTGATAATATTACCTACCTTAGAGGGTTGTGCTTTGCTTAAGATGATGCCTAGTACCTAGTAAGTGCACGATAAATGTCAGCTTTTTTTTTAAAGGAAGAGGTTGCATTCTTTTGGCAGTCTTCAGAGGCAGAACTAGTAATAATAGATCATATTTATTGACTACTGACTACATACCATGTGCTGTGCGAGGTGCTTTCCCTGCATTATCTTATGCCTATCCTAGCCCCGAAATGTTGAAATTATCCCTATTTCACAGATGAAGAAATTTTTGCTTAGAAACGTTGAATGGCTTGTCCTATATACCCAAATATTTTTTGAGCAGGTAGGTGTTCAAGAAATATTTTGAAGAATGAATAAATGTAAAGTGGAACAAGCAGAATTTAAATAGAATTGGTTCCAAAATATATAATCTTTCCACCTTGCCTTTCTACCAGAGGTAGATGTGACATGAGAGGAATCCTGGGAATACTTTCCGAGATTTGAATGTCCTGTCCATCAGACCTACGTTCTCTATCTCTAATGTGTGGTAAGGTGGGCTACGGTTCTTGAGTCCTTTTGGCCTCTAGAGGAGTGTCTGTGTCTGTGCATATTTGTGGTGAAGAGTTTCTACTCAGAATAGGACTTTAGCCAGTGACAAAGATGCCACATATAACTGTAGTCTTGGTGACATCTTTCTTGTTTTGACGTGAACCCCAGGAGTTTGATGCTCTCCTCTGCTCAGTCTAGATTTAGGCAAAAGATCTACTTTAAAAGGCTACTGCTCCTACCAACCGAGCACTGAGATGTTTTGCTCTCAAAGGATTGTTAATAAAAGTGCATAGTGCCTGATAATAGATGTTCCTAAGCAGCTTTACAGTTTACTAGAAATAATGGCTTCTGTTACATTTTGTTGTTCAGATTTACTTAGCAGTGGTTAGCATTGTTATCTGCATTTCATTAGTGTTTATTTGAACAGCAGACTTTATTCAGTACATTCCTATAACTTTGAAACCCTTACCTACCTGTTAAATGGTAATTGTTCCCCCTAAATTTGTTTGTTTGGAAACTCTTTTTCATATTATGATGTGGTAGCGTAGTGAATCACAAAAGAATCATAAGTGCTAGAGAAAATTTAATCATAATCAATCAAAAAACTATTGTGAAATCAGTGCAAAATATGGAGTGGCCAAGTTGAGCTAGAGATGTTTGAACAGTTGAGGACTTGTAAAAACGGTAATGAAAGGTACAATTCCATCTGTGTTATATTTTGAAACGATGCACATGGTTTTGCATGTGTACCTAAAATGTATATTCTAGCATGAATTTTGGAATGTGAAGTAGGATTTGTTCAGAATAAAAACACAAAGATGATATTTTCTATTTCTCCTTGTTTTCCTTTAGTAGAATTGAGGTGAGTTTGCTTTAGACTAGAAGTTTTAAAATAAGTGAAAACAACTTAAATTGTTCTTTGCTTGTGGAGAGAACGATTTGAGGTCTCTCACTTTTTATGAAAGCTACCATGATACCCAGGACAGTAGACATTATTAAAAGAAACAACTGTGAACTGTGGAAATTACCAGCTATTTTGAAGTTGCCTTAGCATTGTCCATTTGATTATGTAAAGTACTTTTTCTCTCCTGAAGTGCTCATTATCTTTTAAGATCCATGTGAATTAAAATTAATTTTGTTTGGGAATGTTTTTTGAGAATTTCATCACTTTCCTTGAAACAATTGTTAACATCCTGTGTTAATAAGTGGTCTGGTAAGAGAACGACTTTTAAATACGGTAATACCATGGATCTCCATTTGTATTAGTTTTAAGATGTGCCTAATTTAATGTTTAAAGAAAATAGTTTCTAATTTTGAGATTTTTTTTTCAAATAAGGCTGCCTTGCCAGCTTATTCTTATATTTGTGACCAACACACACAGAAAAAATAAATACGGCAGAAAATATCTAGAGATCTAATAACATTTTTCTCCTTACTGATGCACCAGTAATGAGATCATCAAAAATTAAGGCCGGTATATATCTCTAAAAAATAAGGACTTAAAAATATTTACATCACATATACTCGACCCTACAACACTATTATCACACCAAAGTTTATTCCTTAATATCATTAAATATCTAGTTCAAATTTCTAGTTTCATAAATACCATAAACATTTTTACACTTTTTTCACTTAAATCAGGATCCACATAAAGTCCACATATTGTAGTCTACCTTATTCTTTTTTCCCTACATCAGTCCTTTTGGACTCAATATCCCCTTTATATAACAGACATTATATAATGTCTCCTGAAATAAAATTAATGCATAATATAATCTACCTACTCATGTAATTTTTTAAAATTTACTGTAATGCCCTTATTGTAATAAAAAGGAAAACTAATTTATAAAAATAAAGTAAGATAAGGTTCTATATGTAGGTACTCAATATGACTATACTAGAAGAAACTAATATTTTTGCCTACTTATAATGAGCATATCTGGATTTAAGAGAAGCAGTAAGTTCAGAAGTCATTCCATATAAGTACAAGAGAATGGGAGAGCAGATGAACTGATAGACACTGGAATAAAACTGAGTATTAGGAGAAGTAGTCACAGGCCAGATTCATTTGATATGTTATCCTGATAATTCCTGTTGAGCATTTTAAAGTCATGTGGGAAGGAGCAACAGCTTTTTGGAGAAATGGCAGATTCTAGGGTTGGTGATGGGATATTGAAAATGAGCCTGGAGCATCTTGTAGTGCCAGAAAGTAAGGAAGTGCTCAAGACTTGGGAGCCATTCTGAAAGAGCTCTCAATGACTAAAAGGCTGGAACAATTTAAGCAGCAAAAGTAATATTGGGTTATAACTTAATGTATAAAGTAAATATCCATGAACCCATACTGATGTAAATAAATGTCTGAATAATTAAAGAAATGAGAGAAAAGAGAAAAATCTCCCATACAGAGAATTCCAAATAATTTATGTAGATACTCCCTTTCCAAGGAGATGGCACTTAACTCCCGCCCTTTGATTGTGGGCTGCACTTAGTGACTTGTTTCTAAAGAATGGAGTGTGCGAAGGGGAAACAACTTTACAGTAGAGAAACCTAGCGACACTATGTTGGTGATCAGGGTTTGCATCATTAGTGCGAAGTCATGTTAATAGCGTGTACCCTTAATATGATGTGTTGAGAATGGCACTTCTCTGTGGCACTCCTCCGCAAAACCCATAACCCTAGTCTAGCCGTGAAAAGAACATGAGACAAACCCAAATTTAAGGACATTTTACAAAATACCTGACCAGTACTCCTTAAAACTGTCAAGGTCATCACAAACAAGGAAAATGTGAAAAACTCACAGACCAGAGAAGGCTAAGGAGACATGATGATTATTTGTTTTATGGTGTCCTGGCCTAGGACAGAAAAAGCACATTAGGAAAAAACTAGTGAAATTGAAATGAAGTGTGGAGTTTAGTTAATGGCACTACGCCGGTGTTGGTTCCTGAGTTGTGACAAATGTATCATAGTAATGTGAGTTGTTAATAATAGAATATGGATGAGCAATATACAGGAACTCCGTACTTATTTTTGCAACTTTTCTCTAGACCTAAAACTATTCTGAAATAAAAAGTTTATTTAAATAAGAAAATTAGAATTTATTTTCAAATTCAGTAAATCCCAACATGTAAGCAGTTTCTCACATGTGAAATAGCTTTGGTTTACCTCTCTGTAAATGCTAATAATAAGCTGTTTCAAATGCAGACAGCCAAAAAAAGTCACGTGGAATTTGGGCAGTTCTTCATTGTGGGACTATTGCATCGATTGATCTAGCACTCATTCCGCAAGCCGATCATTGTGATAACCCCAAAGTCCTCACAATTCTCAAAATGCTCCCAACAGGCAACGTTGGCCCTGCCCTGGCATCAAGAACCTCTTTGCCTTCCCTCTTCTCTCCTATGTAAACCTCCTGCTCTTGCATGTGTGAAAAAATAGTTATCTTGAATGAAGGTTATATTTGGTTTCCCTTCTATTGAAATTAATCTTTTACTTGATTAGCTTTTTTTTTTTTTTTTTTTTTTTTTACCTTTTGCTAATCAGGAAATGTGTTTAAGAGAAGGAAACTGAATGTGCATGGGATAGGATGGAGACCACCAAAAGTTAGCTCCATCTCCTTGTTTTACCTCACTGCTAACAGATTTGCAGTTAAACTCTTGGACAGAAGAGTGTGCTATTCTAAACCTTGTTAACAAAACCTGATTCCCAACACTTCTAATTGTAGTTTCTGTTTCCTGCAGACACTGTGTAGGAATGTTAAACAAGGCGTGAAAATTTTTGAGCAAATAAATGTTGTGGTTTATAATAATTGATTTTAAGCTGAATATCTAAATGTGTGTATAAATATGCACGCATATTTACTTAGGACAGATATTTGCCTAGGGCACATATGCTGAAATTGAATATAACTAAACAACCTTTTTTCATTGCTTTTCTGCAAGGTAGTCAACATTTTTCTTTTTTGTCATTAAATGTAACACCTTATTTTCATTGTATTATGGGGTCATATAGTGTGTTTAGTAACTGAGATTGGGTATGAGGGTGGCTGTAACTTAAGGCCTCCTTTGGTCACATCTCCAAGAAATTATATTAGCTTTCAAAACAGAACTGCTTTAATACTTTATTACTGTATCTTTGGTTAAGATCTTCCTTGTTTTCTGCTATACTGGTATGAAAATTCTAAAAGGAACAAACAGGCTCTGGTATTATGTAGATAAAACTGTGACTGGGAATTTAATGCATTAACCTGGTATTTTTTTCTTGCCACAATAAATTGAAATGTTAGGATTATCACAATTTCAGTTTACCTGATTCTTTGTTATTAATCCACTTCTGTGGAAGTGCGAAGTTCTGCTGCTGTTGATGTAAATGTTTTAGAAGTGTCTCCCTGGCTTGCTGCTAAATGGCTTTTTCTTTTCCTGACTTTGTGCTCTGTGAGTACAAACCTAGATATGCATTAATATATGTTCTCTGTGAAATACTTCTGTTTTTTGTGTAAAGTATTTATCTCTTAAGCTACGCTCACAAAAATGGAGAGTTTCATTTGTCTGCTTTGTTTTGTTTTATTTAGTGAGGTAAGAATGCTTTGCATTTAAAGAACTCTTACAAAAACAACCTGTGTAGATTGTACGTTAAATATCAAGGATTTGAAGCTGTCTTTGAATATGTGACTGGAAAGGATGGGTTGAGTTTCCAAGATTCTCCAGTATCTATCCCAGGATTGAATCTGTCCCTGGATATAGGTGGGCAACATTTAAATTGAAGTTGTTTTCACAACTTTCCAATACTTTACATAACAAAATTACCCAGAGTTAGGATGACTAGCTATTGCAATAATATTAGACAGTCTTATAATAATTAGAAACAGAATGTTAGAAGCAAATTGTGTGATTTGCATGACTTATGAAATACAGATGGTGAGAAGTAGACTTGGAAGCTTTTTCAGCGTGCAGATGGACACGAGTTCTTCAGTGAAGTTAATTAAGAGTAATCAGTGTATAGTAACCACTGTCTTGTAGGCTGCCATGAATTTAGTATTCTGCTTTCCCAAATCAAAATGCCAGATGATGCCTTTCAAAGGCCACTGAAAACATCTTTATCACCTGTAGCCATGCCAGAAGATTCACTGCCCTACTCTACTTCTTCCAACTCTGCATTTCATACAGATGAATAAAAAAAGATTAAAGGGACAAATAGTATCTAGTAGGAAGCCCTGTATGTGGAAGACAATATAAATTATCTGCAGTATTGAGTTGAAACTGGAAGTCTCCAGTTGTGGTCCAACCTAAATTCTGTCCTGTATTTGTCATGTGTTTTTAACTCGTCTCTTTACTTCTCAAGCCCTCGGATTCTTTATCTAAAAATGGGGATAAGGAAAATGTGCTGTACAGAAAATTCTGAAGAATATTTCATTAATATGTAGTCTGAGTAGAAATGCAGTAACGTTTTGACACTGGCAAAAAATAGTTTATTAATTACTGAACAGTATTTAAAAATTATCTTTATGGAAAAGAATTTTTAAGGTATTCTAATTTAGAAATAAATTACTGAATGTAGCTCACATATATTTGCCTTAAGATATAGCATACAAAGATTATGTTCATTTTAAAATGTATCTGGAGTATGAATTTTAGGTGGCTGGCTCTCTCCTGAGAACTCTCTCCCTCTTCCTAGCTTCTGTTTTCTGTGCAGCTGCTTCTTTCTCTAACAGCTTTATTGGAACATTTCTCTCCAGACCGTTTTTTTCTTATTTGAATCAAATGATCGCTTAAGTAATTCAGCCTAATTGTTAGAATGGTGTATCTCACTCTTCCTACCAGGGAACTCAATATAAAAGACCTAAGGCATTGCTGTTGATGGCTTCACCTTCTGTGGCTAAGTCTGAACCAATATAAACCTCATCTCAGGAGTAGACTCTGCATATCATGGTTCCTTGTACTTATCAGCATTTTTTACAAAAAGGTTCATGATCATTGAAATTTCATTTCTCAGGCTTTGTTGGAAGATTGGAATATAAGAGTTTTATCATCACAGGCACGTACGTGGTGGTCAAAATTCTTAAACACTGACTCTGTGCAATGAAAATGATAGGGACTTATGAGCACTAGAGCGCCTTATGAGCACTTAAATAAGTGATAAGAATATATTGACTTTTCATAGGAGAAACAGTCAATTGTAAGACACAAATGAACCAATTCATTTGAGCTTGGATCACTGAAAACAAGAGAGAATCACTGGCAAAACAATGCCTTTTCTCATTCATGTGTCACAAGTGGTATTTGGATTGAGGACAATTGAGAAGCATTATGACTACAAATTAGTTCCCATGTTGTATAGAAAGTGTACTTTCCCAAAGACACTATGCTGGCTTTTTTTTTTTTTATTACCAGCAATTTTGTTTTTCTCTGTATGTTTCACATTTTGACTTGCATTTGTATTTTCCTTGGAAAAATGCTATGTAGATCCAACATTGATGCACTTTGTGTAAATGATGTCAACTCACATATAAAATTTGGTTTAGAATTTTTAAAATATAGAAGTTGATTAAGAACCTCATTTTAATCGGTATGACAGTATAACACTGTTGACTTTAAAGCTTTTGAGAAATATCTTTCACCATGATTTTGTTGTTTTTGTTACTTTCTCCTTTTTTTTGATATTGATGTTTCTAAGTGAAAGAGAACAACATGCCAGATTTTAGTCTTTCATTCAAACTTTGAAGACCATTTGGATTTGTTTTTTTTTTTTTTTTTGGTTGACCTTGAGCCATTTATAGCTTATTTTGTAAACCATGTAAATGTTAAACTAAATGAGTGGCTTTAAAAAAATGAGATCACGTGCTTGAGACAACTCTACTTCTATAGGAGTTATCTTGGGTAAATAATTTGGATTTCTGGTTTCCTTTGCTATAAAAGAAAGTTGGGTGATATGGTCTTTAAAACTCTGAGATTCTATGAGTCTAAATTGTTAATTCATTCTCGTATTTGCTTTAGAAGCAATGAATGATAAGCATTCTTGATTTTCTTTACATCTACTGTAGTGACCCCTCGTGACAGTTGGGCCTTCTGAATTTTTAGGTTTAATTTTATTCTATTCTGTAAATTAAATGCCAGGCACAAAACTGCATGTGCTTTACCTAAGAACTTGCTATGTAGCAAAAGCAGAAGGTGTATTTTTGATGTTTTAGGTGGATCTGAATCCCCCAAGTCTAGGCCATTAGTGCCAGATTACCTTTACAAATTCTGGTTGGCACATTCCTAAGATAGTAGGTTATAAATCTCTCTCCTTTTTCCTTTTTTCTTTCTTTTCCCTTTTCTAGAATCTTTCACCACCGAATAACTTACAAGTTAGCAAGCAGGCCATTGAGCAGATATCTTCTAACCCCTTGGATAGTCTTAACTCCTCACACTCTTTCTCTGCCTGCGCCTTGGTAATAAAAGATAAAAAATTTCAGGTGGCCGAAAAGTCCTACTATATAAAAATACACATATGAATTACAAATGTACTTACAAGACCAAGGAAAACATAAGTTAGAGTATGTGGTTCATGCAACTTGATATAGAGTATCTGAAAAAAACAATAGTTTTTGTTCTTGGTGTTGGTTTTTAAATCATAGTTTAAAAATCAGGGTCTGCGTAATGCAGTAGTCCTATAAGTTATTTCTAAATACGTGTAAATGCATCAAACAGATTTGTATAATGTATGTAGTACAAGTATGTCCCTTAAATTCTTAGCAAAATTTACAGATTTTTTATAGACCTTTAACGTTTATGGTTTTAATTATACTTGATAGGCAAATTTGAAGCACAAACTGAAATACAGTTCTTGTGTGCATTATTGGAACACATCATTAGTTAAAACTGTAACATTTCTTTTATAAAAGAACATGCTTAGTTTCTCTACACACTGGCACTCTTGTTCTCTGAGATGAATTGATAGAAAGTTAAAACCAGAAAGAACTTTTAGAAATCTCTTGGTCCTATTCCATTATTATATTACATGTAAGCAACTGAGCTCAGAGAGGTTAAAGGACTTGTCTAAGTTCACATATTTTTCTGGTAGCAAAATTAGTATGACAAATAACCCGATATATGAAAACTCAGAAATAGTATGTTACATAGATCTTTTCATTGTTATAAGGACATCTCTGTTAGGAAAAAAAGAGAATGAATTCTTTTGATTGCTGATGTCAAAGCGAGAGCACATCTTGATTAACACATGCAACAAGCCTACTTCATAGAATAATCCTCTCATTAAGAATGTTTGGTTTAGATTTCATTTTATCATAATCAAATGTAAGATTCTGAGAATGCCAAACCCCATTTATAGGGAGTTAAAATGCTATTAACTGCTGGAAAAACTTCTCCTGACGGCCTTCTAATCTGTGTGTGCTATGACTCAGTGATTTTAAATCTCATTTTCTAAGGCTTTGCAGATTGTTAGTGTGGTTCAGTGCAACAGGATTAAACCCAAATCTGAACACACAGTAGATTTTATGGTCTGTTTAGAGCTGAATAAGTGATTTGCTATGCAGAATAATCTATTACAATTCACTTACTTTAATAATTTACCATTTTAATTATGAACAATATACATGCATCTAAAACCATAAACGTGGAATAATTTTTGACTCTGTTCTTTAACTGTCTATATTACTTAAGAAACCTCACTCACACTAGTGGAATTAATATAATAGAATATGAGTTGGTCCCTACCAAATACCACTAGCCATGTTTGATACATCAAAAAAGTGTGTTTGAAAGATCAAGGTTGGGGCCAGCTCCATGGCCGAGTGGTTAAGTTCGCGCACTCTGCCTTGATGGCCCAGTGTTTCGTTGGTTTGGATCCTGGGCGCAGACATGGCACCTCTCATCAAGCCATGCTGAGGTAGCATCCCACATGCCACAACTAGAAGGGCCCACAACTGAAAATACACAACTATGTACTGGGGGGCTTTTGGGAGAAAAAAAGGAAAAATAAAATCTTGAAAAAAAAAAAGAGAAAGATTAAGGCCGCTGAATTATTTTAAAATTTGTTCATACAGCTTACTTATTTTGATGTCTTCCTTTGCATGTATTTTAATGCTTCCTTATTCTATGTATAGAAGACATTGCATCATTTATACTGTTCTCATTCCTTTCTCTTTCCAACATTCCTATGTCTCAGGGTTAATTAAAGCCTCAACAGTTGGAATCTCTGATTTCAAAGAATATTTGTTTGTTTAAAATTGGAGTAACTATAGCAATATGACATCTGCCTTTATCAGTGATTTGATAAGGAAAATAAACTATGTGACCATAGTGAGATTTCTGATATTTATTTTGTTTAAAGATTTTTTAAAAAATTTTTTTCCTTTTTCTCCCCAAAGCCCCCAGTACATAGTTGTATATTCTTCGTTGTGAGTCCTTCTAGTTGTGGCATGTGGGACGCCGCCTCAGCGTGGTTCGATGAGCAGTGCCATGTCCGCACCCAGGATTCGAACCAACGAAACACTGGGCCGCCTGCAGCGGAGCGTGCAAACTTAACCACTCGGCCACGAGGCCAGCCCCTCTGATAGTTATTTTTTAATAAATATGTGGCTGCCAAATAGGCAGAAATGACTAAATAAAGAAAAGTATTTAACAAAATGGAAACAAACATATTAATGGATTTTTTTTCAAGTTTAATGTGTCTGTAGGTCTGTTGTATTATGTGCACTGTCAAGTATTCAATAACTAGATGAAAATGTAAAGTACTTTTTCTTTTACCACTGAAATGCCATTGTGTGTTTATATTCTAAATTTCTTTCTAAGGGCATTTACTGTTCTTTAGGAATTACTTTCTTTTACGTGTTAATTTTTAGGTATTGTGTTTTTCAAGATTTGTCATACTTTAAGAAAGGCAAAATTATGTAACTTAATCACTTGAGACTGAACTGTGGCATAATGCACATTTTCTGATAGCTGCTGTCAAAGATGGAATAAGAGCACTTTTCCTGCCACCATAAGAAGTATGGTCACCTCAGGACAAGCACTGAGTCATACTTCTAGGGCCAGTAGGAAAAGTTTGCATCATTGGCAACCACCTGGGCTCTTCATGTTCCATGACAAATGGCAAACTGGCACATGGTGTAACTGAAGTGTTTCTCAAATGTCTAAGTCCCAGGAAAAATTAATGTTAAGGAATATAAAATCTAAAGTCTGTGACTTATTTTGAACTAACGGTTTTGAATTCTTAATTTAGTTATGCTTGTTGCACAAATTTGAAATTGTGTTTTAAACTTAACTAAATTTATATTATAACTTGACGTGGTAAAACTAAAGCACTGTGTCCACTATAAAGCTAAAGAATTGAGTCCTGTTCTTCATATTTTTTTAATGTGTTAACCAGTTTCAACAACCCAGACAACATTGGAATATGACCCTTAATGTTTTTTTCCTGTCTGTCTGTGGATATACAGCTGTTAATTTAGTCTAGATATTTGCTGGACTTTTAATTTGTATGTGTATCTAAAGTATTATGCAGTTTTTCAGAACAGTAATACAGTATTAGAAAACTTGGTTGATTGCCCTGATAAATACAAATAGAATTTGGAACCACGGAAACTGCCCACCTCCACCTACTCAAATAAACAACCTTAAAGCATGAATGCTTTTAGGGTGTTTTGCTACTGTGACTATCAATGTCAGTTTGGTTAAAATTAGCACCTTATAAAACCAAAGAAAACCTTTGATTGAGTGGCTTTTTTTAAATGTACACCCTCAAGTTACACCTTATTTTTTTTATATGAAAGTTAATTGTATATCCTTCAAATGAAAGGAAATTTGTTTGAGAGACATTTTTTTCCTCTCTTTGGAGTCTTACCTGAAACATGTAATTTGCTAATTATATCAGAGCTAATTCTGTATGTTTGGGTAATATTTTTATTTGTATGTGGGTTAATTTTTTATAGTAGAATACTACGTGTTGCTACATAATTAGATATTTTAAAAAATTGCTCTAAACATTGGAGTCTACCATAACAACCTTTTAGGATAGTGCAGTTATTCTTTTTCTCAGGTGATCAGAATGTCCCCATTGTAAGTTTTGTCAGATTTTTTAATATTATTTAATCACATTAATTTGAACTATCAGGCCTGTCCACCATCACCGCTGTATAACTAACTACCTCTAGTCATCTGCTCTATTGGTCACTGTATTACACAAACCATTCCAATAGTAACTATATTAGAGTGGAGAAAATGTGGACTTTGAAGCCAAATATACCTAGATTTAACTTCCAGCTTTGCTACTTATTGGTTGTATAGATTTGGGCGTGTAATGACCTCTTTAAGTTTCAGTTTTCTCCTTTTTAAAATGAGAAGGGGCTGGCCCAGTGGCATAGTGGTTAAGTTTGCGTACTCCACTTCTGCAGTTCAGGGTTTGCTGATTCAGATCCTGGGCGTGGACCTATACACTGCTCATCAAGCCATGCTGAGGTGGTGTCCCACATAGAAGAACTAGAAGGATGTACAACTAGGATACACAACTATGTACTGGGGCTTTGGGGAGGGAAAAAAAAAGAGGAAGATTGGCAACAGATGTTAGCTCAGGGCCAATCTTCCTCAACAAAAAGCGTACCTTAAAAAATAAATAAATAAAATGAGGAAACAACAATACCTACCTTAAAGAGCATTGAGGTTTAAATGAAGTAATCTATTTGTAAAAGACATACCTCACTCTTTGGTACTCAGTAGGTTCTAAATAAACATTGGCTATTATTATTATTACCAACACCAGCTATAAAAGAGGGATTGTAGTCAGGGAGTGATAATGTATGCAAAGATCATTGTAGGAACTGGAAAAGTATTGGTTATTATTGTTACTACCAAGTGTCATGCCAGTAGCCTACAATCACTGTAATTGACACTGAATGTGAATAATCGGGTATTTTTTTGTTCTATTCCAGTTTAACTTCAGTGAAATTAAATAATGAAATGAGAAAAATAAGAGTACTGAGAAGATGAAAATAGACATAAATATTCCATAAGCTCTTGGTTTATGTTTGATTCAGAATCAAGATTCTTTGCTATGAATGGACCACTCAACTCGACATGGCCTACTCATACAAAAATTTCTGATTATGCAGCTCATGCCTTAATATACTTGGATAACTCTGTTCTAACAGTTAAAAGAGTCATAATTCTGAGTTGTAGAACTACCCGTATTTTCATTTGGTTATATATAATATTTTATTCGGACTTAGCACTGTCTGAGTTCCAGAAGACTTTAAGAATAGTATCTGGCACATCTGTACAATAAATATTTGTCGAATGAACAAATGAATGAAATCACCCCAGCTAATAAAACCTGATCTAATATTACTACTCTCGAACTTCTGTCTCATGTAAACTTAGGGGCAGGACCAGGAATATTTTTCTTTTTGTTCTCCCATTTAAGACCTAAGAAAGAACATTTTATTTGATTTCAAGAGCAGAGATTTCCCTTTTATCTGTTTGTATAAATTAAACATTTTATTGAAAGCTTTTCTTCGGTAGACTGAAAGTTCAAAGATTGTTGCCTGAATGGAAAAACCCGATCAAAATATATAATGAAAATATCGTTTTTAAACCAATAAATTTTAACTATTTTGGGCAAACTCTCCTAAATTTGGAGAATTCATTATGAATGAGAAGAAAGGATGGATGAAAGAAACATTTAAGAACTTTTATGTTTTAGTCATTACTTCCTTAGTTCCTTACATGTGTTTTGCACTGGTAGAAGTGTACAAATACAGTTTTAAAATCTTTAGTCCTTCTTTTTAAGAACACTCTAGAATTTAAACGTAAGCTGTACCTTGTTCAAGCTTGTTCCTTTTGGCCAAGATGTATCTTTTCTGAGCAGTGATTTGTTAAATTAGGAATTCTAATATAAGCCAGGATGTTAGCAATACTAATAGTATTAGAATGAATGAGCTTAGAAAACTGGGTTAAGAAAATGATCAGGAAAAAGTAAGGAGGTTGGATAATCCACTAAAAGGATAGTCTTGGAATAGCTGAAATTTGTAAGAGTACACGGCAACCTTTGACATTTTATATTATGTGGTTAAAAATAGAGGGTTTTAAAATTGGAAATAATATAGATTCATATTTCTTGATATTTACCTAACTTTATAAACATTTACCCAAAATGGTGATACGTGAGCTACTAAGATCTAGCTCAGAGATAATTCATTTTGGCCTTTTTCAAAGCCAGACAAATACCACTTGTAGGTTTGGGGAGTATGATATGTAATAAGAAGTGTGTATTTGGTCTTCATCTGTTTCTGACCCAGAGCTCCATAAACCCTTGGAATTTCCTCTGTGATGAGAGCGATAAAAGTATCTTGTTATGTTAATGAAGTGACCTTTGTACCACAGCTAAGGATGGGGGCAGGTTGCTAGTGGAGCCAACCGTGTGATTAGAGGGTTGGAACTTTAGCCCCACCCCCCAACCTCCGGTGAGGTGAAAGGGGTTTGAGATTGAGCTCAATCACCAGTGGCCAGTGATTTAATCAATTGTGCCTGTGTAATGAAGCCTCCAAAAAACCCCCAAAGGACAAGGTTTGGAAAACTTCTGGGTTGGTGAGTATATGGAGATTTGGGGAGAGTGGCCTGCTTGAGGAGAGCAGTGAAGCTCCATGCCCTTTCCCCATACCCTGCCCTGTGCATCTCTTCCATCTGGCTGTTCCTGAATTATATCCTTTTATAATAAACCGTAATCTAGTAAGTAAAATGTTTCCTGAGTTCTATGAGCCGCTCAAGCAAATTAATCGAACTCAAGGAAGGAGGGGGTTGTGGGAATCTCTGATTTATAGCCAGTCGATCGAAAGTGGAGGTAACAGCCTGGACTTGCGATTGGCATCCTGAGTTGGAGGGGGTCCTTGGAACATCCAGTTTGTAGCTGGTCGGTGAGAAGCACAGGTAACAAACTGGGCTTGCCATTAGCTTCTGAAGTGGAAGTAGAGGGTGGTCTTGTGGGACTGAGCCCTTTACAAGTGGAATCTGATGCAATACCTGGGTAGATGGTGTCAGAATTGAGTTCTCTGACAACCTGCTGAGTTTGACGAAGTGATTTGTTACTCTGATAACAAAAAGGGCAAAAACAGGCTGCCACGTTCAGTTGTTAGCTTTTCTCTATCCTATATATGGTTAAGCAGGTTTGCAGTGCACAACCTGCACAACTGTGTGGTGCACTGGATAAGTAGGGATATAGAGTTGAAAACTAAAGCAAGTAAAAGGAAACTTCATAAAATTCCTGGCTTCGCTTATCTAAAAAAATTGAGAGAATTAGACCAAATCATTACTATTTTAGAATGATTTTATGTTCATGTTTAGATCAGGTACTATAAATACTTATGCCAAAGGCTATATTTGAATTTATGATGGTACTTAATAGATTAAATATTTTTAAAGAAAACTTAACAAGTTTATATAGTTTTTCCATTTTTAATCTAGCAACTAATCTGAAATTTTAATGGCAAATGAGCACACAGCTTATACTACAACATCTTACAAATAAAAATGTAGTTTTAGTATCCAGAACATGAAAATAGTTGACATTTGGTTAGCTCTTAAATATTTATGCTAAAATAGAAGATCATGCTGAAATAGTAGATAGTGAAATTTTCCTATTTATTTGACATAATTTAATTTTTTGTGCTTGGTTTACCACTCCTAATTATGTTTAGGACATAATTCTTAAATTATTCTGTGTAATCCTTAAGCTCATGATTGAGTGTATCAGTCATCAAACCTATAAAAAAAAGAAGAACCAGCAAAACACTGAAAAAGAAAAACTATAAGGTGGGATTACCTTTACCAGGTATTAAAACATTATAAAGCCTCTATGATAAAAATAGTATAGCGCTGGCCCATGAATAGACAAATATACCAGTGGAACAGACTAGAAAGCCCAGAACTAGACCCCAGCACGTAAAGAAATTTACTATATGGTAAAGTTAAAGTTAGATCCATACCTCGTACCATACACAAGAATAACTCCAAATGGATTGGGGATCTAAATGTAAAAAATGAAACCACAAAAGTACTAGAAAATCCCAAGATTTTTACCTTGGGCTACATTTTTAAAGAAAATTTTTGTACAGTAGGGAAATTTCCTTTTAAAATGGCACATTTCCCCCTCATTTTGCAGATGTGTTCATTCTCAGGTAACAGGGACAGGGGAAATCAGTTCTCCTTTTTTCTCAGTCTTAGCACTCAGTACATGTATTCTCTTTTTTAAAACATCACTGTTGAAACTGAATTCATACTGGTATTTCTTTAAGAATAGGCTGACTCTCAATGACCATGATATGTTTGTAAATAGTAGCAAGTCTACCCTCAGTTTTTTTTCCGTGAACTTTATCAACTAACTCCATAAAATATCAAAGGCAACTCAGGTTCCATGATGGTGAGACAGAAAAGTATACTAAATTCTACTTGTGATTATGGCTGATAAGTGTTGAATTATAGATAGAAAGGAGTTAACTCGTGATTGTTCACTACATAAAGGTTTTAGGAGAAAATCTGACATAAAATTTAAAGAAACCTCACAAAACTAACTTTAAATCTCTGTTGAATTTTTTTTTGTATCTTTATTTCTGTTGAATTATAAAATAAACAAAACAGAGATTAATCACACAATCATGTATTAAATACCTTCTGTGAACTATGTTCTGTTCTGGAAATACAAAAATGGCATATAGTCCCATTCCTGGTCTTACTAAGTATCTGAAATTAAATGTATAATCTTATCCTAAATAAGGGTCATTATATTGACCCCAATATATGAATTTTTTTTTTTTTTTTAAGATTGGCACCTGAGCTAACAACTGTTGCCAATCTTCTTTTTTTCTTTTTGCTTTTTTCTCCCCAAATCCCCCCAGTACATAGTTGTATATTTTAGTTGTGGGTCCTTCTAGTTGTGGCATGTGGGATGCTGCCTCAGCATGGCTTGTTGAGTGGTCCCACGTCTGCGCCCAGGATCCAAACCAGCGAAACCTGGGGCCGCCAAAGTGGAGCGCGCCGAACTTAACCATTCGGCTACGGTGCCAATCCCCCTGAATTTCTATTCTTTATACAGCAGCTATATTTCACTTAAACCACATGCTGCTTGTCAGAACAAAGGGTAAATTGTGGTACATTTTAAATAGCTTCTTCCAGAAAATAGCTTTATGTAACATACTATTCCACATAGGGTCTTTTCTTTGCAGCTTCTATATTCATAAATAGAAACATGCAGGGACATGTACATAAAGTAAACTAGATTGCAAGAATAGCTTAATTTGTTGAAAGAATCAGTGCACTTAATCAATAACCTTTCAGGGAATTTGCCTTGAAAGGAAAAAAGACCAATTCTGGGATTCATACGCAAGAGATACAACACACTTCTATAAGAAACTCACTGAAGCTTAGCTTCTTAAAGGAGTAAAGGGAGAAAGAGGAAAGATGAACTTTTTATCAGAAGCTAAGGCTTATGTGTGTAGTTTGAATAAGTCCCGTAAGTGTCTTTTATCAGGAAAATATTTAAATTTTAATGTAGCCATATTTGTCGTTTTCTTCCCCCCATCTGTGGCTACATTTTCCATCCCACTGTTCTTAAAACTTTGTCCTGTGTTTTGTTCCATTCGTTTTTTTAAACCTTAGCCTGTCAATATGGAAACAATTTTTAAAGTACAATATTTAAAGAACGGATATGACTTTATATTTTTCCCAAATGGATAGCTAGTTCTAATACAACATATTGGGTAGTCTGTCTTTTCCCCCTGCTTACTTAAAATGCCAAGTTTATAAAAAATTAAAACGATAAGCCTCAATAATGTAAACTAAGATTCACATGGATAGATCTGTTTCTGGATTCTCTTTATTTGGTTCATTTGTGTGTTTTCTATTTCAGTGCAGTTTTGAATTAATGTTGCTTTATAGAATGTTTGCTATCTGAATGGCAAGACCTCCCCCAATGTTATGCTTTTGCAAATATTTCTTGGTTATTGCTCATTTTTCTTTTCATGTGAAATTCAGATTCAGTTTGTCAAGTATCACATACAAAAAATCCCATTAGGATTTTGACTGGGACTGCATTGAATTTGTAGTTACTTTGGGGAAAATTAATATTCATCCACTTTTGGGTCTCCTCATCCAGGAATGTGTGTGTCCTTTTTTACTTACTTGGATCTTCTTTTATATCCTTCAGTGAAATTTGATAACTTTTTAAAAAGTAAATGTTTTCTGCATTTCTTGTTAGATTTGTTCCTAAGTAGTGTGTTGTTTTTATTCTTATTGTGAATGGAATTTTTTTATTACATTTTGTAATGGGTTTTGCTGTGTATAGGGGAGTTATTGCATACTGCTCTTATATTTGGCCACTTTAATAAACTTGCTTATTGTTCTAATAGTTTTTCAGTTGATTTTCTTGGATTTTTTAAGTAGGCAATTGTTGTGGATATGTTGATAGTTTTTTCTCTTAATATTTGTAACTCTCTGATTTTTCTTGCCTTTTTGTGTTGGCTAGGGCCACTGCTCAATGTTAAACGTTCTTGACCTTAGAATGCTTCTTGAGTTTCAGTTTTATGTTATCATATGATTCTGAATTGTTCTAAATGTGTCTCTGCATTTGACAAGGTCTGGTTAATTGATAGATTAACTTTTAAGTTTGTAATTAAATTTTGTAATTAAAAAATAAATATCCTATATTTATATAAATACTAACAGTTGGTTTAGAAAAGTTAGTTTAAGGAAATGATCCTTAGTGGTCTCTAAGGCTTAAGGATTTAGCTTCCTATTTTCTAGGAAGCGAATTTCTGTTGAGGATGATTTCTACATATTTTTACTTAGTAACTTAGTTTATCAAGTAACTTGCTTTCAGATTTTATAATAAAAGTATAATTTTAGCTTTAAAATGTTTAATTCTATTTTCAGTTGATTTCAGTTTATTTATATATAGTGATGATACTATTAACATTTTAATTATTGAACCATTAGGGCACCTAACTATGTGCCCCCGTTATGTAGAAATTTCCTGAAAACAGTTTTTTCTATTCCTCTGGAAATTCATAAAACAAGCCTCTGAGAATAAAGAAGTGGAGAGGTGAGACCATTGGACCACTCCCAGCTGGAGTAAAGAGTATTCCACTGTTTCTGATCTCCTCCATTCTTTTGTGTCAAGACAAGAGATGGGAGTAGGAGAGTCAGTTTCATGTGTCTCTTCAGTTTATAGAGATAGTGATTTGAAATACCACTTGGCAGTCTTTCCAAATATGCGAGGAATATTAATCCTATTGCTAACGTAATGCCTGTTTGTAAAAGCATAAGATAAGTGTTATCTTTCTTTTTTCCTAGTGATCAAACTGTATAAGAACCATAAATTGAAAAGTTTCCTTGGTTCTGCTCCTCATTGTAACACCTTTTGATTTTGTGGCTTTACTAGGTCATAGTCATAGAGTAACACTACTCTTTTCCCATTTGACGGACTCTGCTAAGACTTTTAGTTGTGGAACATAGATTAGAACTTTATTTCTAAAATAAATCTAAGAGCTGTGAGATGTTTTGAAGCAAATGTAAAACTATAGTTAGCGTTTTACTCTTAAAAATTATTAGAAGGTTGAAATGATGGATAAAGAAAGAAATCTTATTCCAGACGAAATGCCCCCAGTATATATATTAGCTTCCCAAGGTTGAACTAGTTAACTTCAAGGCTGGTATACACCGTATGTGTTGGAGAAAAGATGCCATGGTAGAGCATTGGGGTAGTTACGGTGGACGCACATGGGCCATATTTCCTTCCAGAGAGGACCGGTTTTTTCAGATTAGGTCTATTCTGTTTCCTGTGGTAGACTTTTATCATTTTTTAGTTTGTTTTTCTTTTTTCCCCCCATTGTTGTGTTTTTTATAAGATTGTCACCAACTGCATGCCCCTCCTATTCAAGCAGAAATAATTTTGGTTGTTTTCCTCCTTCTTTTTGTCAAGATTTGAGATTGCTGTGAAAAGTAATGAAATCAGCTTTTTATATATAAAACTTTCCTGAGATGACATGACTCAGTTTTGAATAGAAATTCAAGGTTCCATTTTGAATTCTTTACCATTTTTTGGATTATAGCACTGGGAGGTCAGGATCAGAGTGCTTTGTTCATAACTAAAGGTGTCCAAAACTTTAACAGGAACTTAAAGTTGCCTTTTTCATTAGTGAATGAATCACACTTTCTTCCTAAATGACTTTTAGTCTGTGATGCTGTAACCAAAGAGAACATGTTTCCTGGGAGGCTGCTGACAATAAAAAAGTAATTGTAGGTTTTCTTGCATTGTTACATATTTTAGTATGTTTCATATTTTCTCTCTTGAAATGAAAAATTCTTATTCACTCTAGGTTCCTTCAAAAATTTTTCCATTTCTGGAAAAATACCTTGAATTCAGTAGCCTGCAGTTAAAAGTTATGAGTAGTGAACTATTGCCTTTGGGAAAGCAGCAGTTTTGACTTAACTACAAAATTAAAATAGAAAGAGTTGATATTAGTCTTTCTCATATACATTTAGAAACATCTGCCAATATTTCTGTAGCTTTCACCAGGATTATCTGTAATGCTTATCACAGTTTTTCTTTTAATATTTATAACATGTGCAGAATAGTGCAGGAAATAGCTCTTAGTTTGTGGCTTCTCAAGATGACTCTTGGTTAAGTGCTTGGTTCCTTTCACAGGTTGATTTACAGCTGTCTTGAGTATAGGCCTGTGTTGCAGTCAGTGGTAGTATATTTATATGTATGCAAATCTTGCATCCCTCAGGGTCTTTTCATTGAAATTCACCAATGGAGAGTTGAGATTGAATTGAAATAAAAGCTTGCCAAAAGATTGTTTGCACAGCTGCTTTTAGGCAGTGAGGGACCTCTCATAGGAGGATGAGTGAATACGCTCTTGTTGGGCCAAGCTCAGAGGTTTTTGGGTAGTACTTTGCATAATATAAACTCATTACATGTGTTGGGTCTTTTCCCTTGCCCTAACCTCTCCAACCCCCACATTCTTTTTTTTTTTTTCCTTTGCTGCTTAGTCTCCTTTCCCTAGAAGAGCTGATTGATTATTCTTTGTGTCTTTTGGAGGTAATTTTAAAAAAACTGTCTTCTCATGTGACATCAGTATCTAGTGACCTTAAATTACATTTCATGTTAGACAGTTTTTAAATTCTGAGAACTGAGTGAAGATGATGTCCATGTGTCTTTCTCTTATAAACTGCTGCCTGTGAAACTAGGCTTTGGAGCAGTAATTTAATCAGAAGAATCACAAGAACATTAAGCTCCATTAACTATTGGGTCGCCAACAATATGAATCTAGGATTAAATTATGACTTGGAACTTTGCAAATGTCATCTAAAAGTTAATTCTTAAATTCCTGGCAGGCACTTGCAATTTGCTAAGAAACAGATGTTATGGAGGTTAATTTGTGACTAGAGAAGCGATGTTGTCTTTGCGGTCAGGAGTGAGTGCAAGATTTTTTAAAAAGTGGGCCTGTCAAATTGTTTCCTTGACACAGTATTAGCCAAGACTGATGTCCTCTCTCCTATTCTCCGTCCCGCCCCCACCCCTACCCCTGATTCGTATGCCTCTCTGTAGAACTTTTTCCTCCTTCCTTATTTTCCAGTATTTCTGATTCTGACCCACGTGCAGGAATTTGGCACCTGGAGGGGACAAGGGGAAAGCAGTTTGGCAGAGGAGAAAGCCCACATCCCTAGGAGACTGTGACTGCAGTAGAATGTTCTCATGATGAAGGAGAATTTTATGAGCAGAGAGGAATTATGAGAAATATTTGAGGATTCTCATATTTTAGCAGCTCTTTGAGAAATGCTTAATGATAAGGAGCATGAGTTTGTATTGTTTGTGGTTTCTTTTCCCCTTTTTTTGAAGAATTTCCACTGCACTCTTTTATAATTGATGGTAACAATGTTGTGAAAGATGAGACTAATTGTGCTCATTTAGGCTGGTGAATTTCTCATTGACTTCACGTTTTGGAAAATTAGGACGTTGTCTAAATACCTGTCCTAAAACATGCAATTAGGGACTTATTTGAATAAGCATAATTACAGTTAATTTGGTATAGCCTTTTTCTTTTCACTTAGTTAAAATAATTTGTCTAGCTTACAATATGAGAAATTGTTCCTTTGTGATTTATAAATTTATGACAAATATTTGTTGATCCTTGGGTATCATTATAAATATATTTCCTAATTGGGACTGGTAAGCCCGTAAAGGACATGGCTAGATATTTAGCAACATAAGCCTGCTTGTGTCTGTTTATGTGCATTACTAGTCATCGTTATTATCCTCTTTGATAATGACCTCATCACTTGAGGAAAAAAAAATCAAATCTCTTTTTGTTTCTGACAAGCATTGCTCTAGTAATGTCCCTTGTTACTTGGGAGCTTGTTAGAAATACAAAATCTCAGGCCCCACCCCAGACCAGCTGAATCAGAATCTACAGTTTAATCAGATCCTCAGATGTTTTGTATGCACATGAAGTTTGAGAAGCAATGGAAAACTGACATTGTTTTGAGTTATAATTATTAAAATTATTTTGAGGATGTCTTATGAATTTTAGGGGAAAAAAATCAGCCCCTCCAAATAGCCTGTTTTTCTAGGTCAAGTAAAATTTACATCGTAGGCTAATAAAAATTATTTGGCTTTTAATGTAATTGTATGGTGTTATGTATTGATTCTGATACATGAAGGAAAACATTTAAAATTCAATATCACCACGTGTTTTTATTAGACAACCCAGAAATGGCTGTGGGATAAATGTAGAATTCTTTTTATCCTAAAAATAAAATTCTTATGAATACATTTTAACTTTGTGTTAAAAGGTCAAAATTCATAGCTTTATTTTAATTTTGATATTCAGTAAAACTAAGTGATATAAACACTAGATGGAAGATACATGTTGACTGAAAATTAAATTTGGCCCAATATTTTAGAGCTTGTTTTAGGAGTCTGAAAATTTTAAAACACCAAAAGTTTCTTTTTTGCTTGACCCTGTGAAATGAATGAATAGTTAATACTACTGACATTTATTTATAGTGGGGAAATGTCTGTGTGTGTGTAACAGTGGAGGAGCCTCCAAACAGTGGATTTGAAATGCTGAATAAGATTTGTTTTGTATTAGTGAAGGATCATAGGAGATGTTTTGAGATTGGGTTTAACAGTGGATAGGGCCCTTTGTTTCTGCAGTTACTTTTATGCTAGAGTTTTCTTTTGTGGAAGTTATTTCAGTCAGAATTAATGAGTTATATGTGTCTGAATTAAAGTATCGGTTGTAACTTCTAAAGGCAGTTTTTTACCTCTCTATTACCATACTGTTTTTCTAGAATCACCATTTAAAAAATATTTCCACCTTTTATCACATTTTTCTACTGTTTGATTTGTTATACAGGAAATCATGGATATAGTTCTAAATAACATACGAAATAGGTTCCACTTGTAGGTCTTTTCCTTCCCTTCCCTTTACTAGGAGAGTAAGGGGATTGTAGATAGACATGGAGGAATAAAACGGGCAAAGAAAGGACGTTTGCAAAAGCTGCATGTTTCAACTCACATAGCTGGAATAGCTGACAAAGTAAAGGTGCTAAGCAGGAAGATTAGTTCCTGCCAGAGATGATTCTTTCTTTGGCAAAAGGCAAAGTGGCCACAAGTCACTGTTCTACACATGGAAGCCAGAGAGCTTTTCAGAACAAAGGTCTGAACGCAGCCTTTAGTCATGCTGGCCTTCTTTCAGTGCCTCACACTTTTAGTCCTGTCTCCCACCCCGGGGTCTTTGCTGTTTCCAGGGTCTGATGCTCTTTCCTTCCTCTTTGCCTAGTTGACTCCCATTCATCTAGACCTCAGTTCTTGCCACGCTTCTCCCAGAAAACCTACTCTTGGTCTCTTTGATTTGGTCCAATCCTATTATAGGCTTTTGGAGCACCATGCAAAGGTACTGTTCCTTCCCTTCAATTTACTTGTCGGGATTGCTTGTGTGATTGTTTACTTAGTGTGCTTCTTTCCCAGTAAACTATTAGCACCATGAAGCAAGCGACCATGTCTTTTTCTGTTCACCTTTTTATTCATACCCCCCAGAATAATGCCTAGCTCATAACTAGGTATTTGATAAATATTTGTTGAATGGATAAATGGAAGGTTGGTATCAGGAATTGGAAAAGCAGTGGAGTGCAGATCTTGATATTGGGGACAGGAAGAGAGGAATTCCTTAGCTGAGCAAGCTAGTTGGTCAGAGAAAGATAATATAGAGGTCTGTGCTGTGGTAGAAGTATAAGGAACAGACAGTTATTGATTTAGGAACCAGATTTAAATCTGAAGAAATCAAGAGTATTAAGGGAAGCCCGAGGCTGAGGTAAGCCAAGCTTGGCTGTGTCTCCGGAGGTAAAGTTGGATCATCAAGGTTTGCCCTTTTCAGTGGCACAACTCGAGGGTTTTCCCCACGACCAATTCCTCTCCCCCCGCCTACAAACATGGGAAACACCTCCGTCCTGCCTATGGTCACGTCCTCCCTGGAGAAGGGACGCTCTCCCATCACTCAGACAAAGATGACTGATTAATCCTTTGTGCTACTATTCTTTCAAAATTTATCTGGATGGCGTTTGGATATAAAATTCTTTTTTTCTCCCCCTTGGTAGGTCTAATGTATAATTTTTTATAACATTCAAAATTCACACATTGCTGAAACAGTTTGTGGCATGTCTTCACACTCAACAATATTGTTTAGACATAAGATGAAAATAGTAAAAAAAAAAAAAGATCGCAGCTGTCTTAAGTCCCATTGTGATTAGGTAAGTTGGGTGAGATATCATATTCATGAGTAAGATTTACTAAATTTAGTAAATCATTCCCTTTGGTTTCTTTGTAGTCAATAGAAGGAAAATTGTATTTCTGTTAGAGAAGTGTGATTACACATGGGCATAGCATTAGTAATCAGATATAAAATAGAAACTTATAGCTGTGACTTTCATATAGCTGTATACCTCCCCAAATGCTTAAGTCTAATTAAAATTTGAAAGTAAACTTAGGCTAAGATTAATCTGTTAGTTAACTTGTATTTTTTTATTGTGTTAAAATATACATGACGTAAAATTGACCATTTTCACCATTAAAATGTTTTTTAATTATAAAATACACATGACATCAAATTTACTATCTTAACCATTTTTTCCCCAATTATTTTATTGAGGTCATAATGGGTTATAACTGTGTAATTTCAGGTGTACATTAGTATTTTCAGTTTCTGTATAGACTGCATCATACTTGCCACCAGTAGTCTTAATTTTTATCCATCACCATATATACGTGCCCCTTTACCCTTTTCGCCCAGCCCCTATCCCCTTCCCCTCTGTAAACCACTAATCCGTTCTCTTTATCCATGGGTTTATCTTCCACAAAGGAGTGAAGTCACGTGGTGATTGTCTTTCTCTGTCTGGCTTATTTCACTTAACATCATACCCTCAAGGTCCATCCATATTGTTGCAAATGGGGCGATTTTGTCTTTTTGTATGGCTGAGTAGTATTCTATTGTGTGTGTGTATTCTGTTGACCATCTGTCTATCTTCTCTGGAGAAATGTCTATTTAAGTCTTTTGCCATTTTTTAATCGGGTTGTCTGTTTTTCGTTGTTGTTGAGTTGCAGGAGTTCTTTATATATTCTGAATATTAATCCCTTGTCAGATTTATGATTTGCAAACATTTTCTCCCATTCAGTGGGTTGCCTTTTCACTCTGTTTATAGTGTCCTTCGGTGGACAAAAGTTTTTAATTTTGATGAAGTCCAATTTATCTTTTTTTTTTTTTTAAACCTGGCCTTCTTTTTTTTAAAGGTATGCCGGTTCCTTTTTTTTTTTTTTTTTTTGGTGAGGAAGAGTGGCCCTAGGCTAACATCTGTTGCCGATCTTCCTCTTTTTTTTTCCTCACCAAAGCCCCAGGACATAGTTGTATATCCTAGTTGTAGGTCATTCTAGTTCTTCTCTGTGTGGGATGCCTCCACAGCATGACTTGATGAGCAGTGTGTAGGTCTGCCCCCAGGATCCAAACTGGTGTGAACCCTGGGCTGCTGAAGCAGAGCACGTAAACTTAACCACTCATGGGGCCAGCCCAATTTTTTTTTTCTTTTGTTGCCTGTGATTTGTACTTTTTTAAGTCAAAATCTGTAAACATGCTTTTCAAGATAGGAAGTATAACAATAGGAGTCTTTCCTTTTAGATTGTCATTATATTAAGTGAATATATAGCATGTGTCCCCAAAACATTTTAGGCACTTGTTGACAAAAATATCATTATAAAAGAAATCCTGCTAGCTATTCTCTCCATAGAATTATAACCTCTGCTGATAAATTGTAACATCTTTGAAGCCAGTAAATATAAATATTTTTCTGTCTTCTTGATAACCAGTTCTTATTTGGTATATAATGCAATATAATTTTTGAAAAAGATATATTTCAGCATTGCTGTAGAAACAGTCTGGTGGGAACTTGTAGTTGTATATATTGAAAGGATTTATTGAAGGCAGTGTTCATTACAGCACACAAGATTTCTTCCCATGAGAAATCTTTTTTTCTGGCTTTAGTGTCCAGAATCGCTGAGCTTCTCTGAGAAACTGGCTTGCTTTTATCTAATGAATGTTTTTAACTGTGTTCATGATCCTGTTTTCCTCTTCATTAGCGTTTAGACAATTTACAGCTGGTGTTCTAGCTCCTCCCACACTTTAGCAAGTCTAATATTCTTCATTGGCATGAACTTTTTGTATTACCATTATTTCTGGCTCCCATTTTATGACTAATCATACTTTCCCTCAACCATATTTTTCTCATCTACTTTTAATTTATGTTATCCTGCTGAATTATGTGTGTATGTGTAAACTACGTGTTTGAATGCCTTTGATACAAAGTGTAATTTAGGTAAATGTATTTTAAAACAATGTCTTTAAAGCTTTAAATGGAAAAATATTTTTGGCTTACTGTCTTTTGGTATGGCAGAGATGATCAGTTTGAGAACAGTCCTCCTGAGGGTTGGAAACAATCCTCTTCACTCCTCCCCTACTCCTCCTACTGCGTCGGCTTTACGGGCAGGGATGTGGAGTCAGAGGGACTTGGGTTTAGACCTCGCCTTACTGTTTATTAAGCCCTGGCATCTTGGGCATGGTCTCTAAGTCTCAATTTTCTTATCTGTAAAATCAAGATAATGATGTGTAATTCATAAGATTGTTGTAAGGATTAAATGGGAAAATATTTGTGAAGTGCTTAAACAGTACTTGGCACACAGTGAGCACAAAAAATAAATGGAATGTGTTACTTTTAATCAGTGTCAACGCTTCCATTTGGAAACAATGGAAAACTATTGCCAGCTTAGCATTTTCTAAAGAAAATGAGGAAAGAGTAAATGAGAACAGGCCCAGAAGAAAATTGTCTTTTCTTTTTTTACTTTTTTTGGTTTTCTTGGGAATCCTCATGAAAAGAAATTGTGCACTATTTGTTATAGAGCAACTGCTTGGTTGTAGAAGGAGGGTAACTGAAGGATTCTCAAGTCAGTGTGTATTGTGTTAGTTTCAGTGATATCTAAAAACTACAGTGTTTCTCCTTTCATTCTTTTGAATGCAGTTTCATATTGAATGTCAGCCAGGTACCCTACACTGAGTTCAATTCATCAGCGTATACTAGCATGGAATTCAGTCGTTGGTGGTTTTAAATGATTTTTTTTACATTAAGTCTGGAAAAGTGATTTTTATTAGCCATTTTCCTCTTATCTCCTCTTCATTTAATAGCTGTATGTTTCTTTCTAGCTCCATTTACCCTTTTCTTTTTGCAAGAATATCTACTTTATTGTTAAGATCTATTTTTTAGTCTTGAAATGGTCTGATGTAGTCAAAACAGATTGGACTTCAGAATCCTCTGGGTCTGGGTTTTAATCCTTGCTTTGCCAGTCGGTTATCTACTGTGTACACTTAGGGAGTTACCTAATCTCAAAAACCTTTAGTTGCTTCCTGTCTAAAATTGGTATAACAATAGTCCCTTTGGCCTGACGTGACACCTCCCTGTCCACTCTACATCGTCACCAATACCATATATTCTCATAAAAGAATATTCTACATGCAAGACCTCCACTTTGTCACCCCTAAACTCCACGCGCTGTCTGGCTTCTATTTGTATTATTATGATACTCTGATTAAAGTCACTAATAATCTCCTAACTGTCAAATTCAGAGTGGACTTTGAACTCTGACAATCTGAGTTTTCTTTTACCACAAGTCCTGCCAGTCTTGAAACATTTTCTTCTGTTGGCTTCCATGACACCACCCTTTCCTCGTTTTTTTCCATTCCTCTCTGGCTGTATGTCCTCCGTTGTCTTTGCAGGTTTTCTACTACCAGGCCTTTACATTTTGGGGTCTCTTAAGGTTCAGTTCTAGATCCTCTTTTCACTCTACTCATTTTCCCTAGTCGGTATCAGTAAGACTCATGGCTTCAATCTTCTACCTGTACACCAAGGACTTTCAAATGTGTGTCTCCGGAGCAGATCTTTATTTCTGACTGACTACTGAACACTGCTACCTGGTTGTCTCAAAGGAAGTGAAATCACGATATGTCCAGAAGAGAACCAGCTACGCTAAGCTGCTTCTCTCGTGTTTCCATCGTCTGTGAATAATGTCACCGTTTATCCATTTCTGTAATCCAGAAATGTAAACATCATTTTCCTTCCCATGGCCTCCTCTACCTCACACATCCAATCCAGCACCAAGGCCTGCACATTGTGTCGTCTTTCCAATCTGTCTCTTCCCTTCCTTTCCTTCCATTATCCTAGGACAAGATACTAGCAGCTCATACTTAGATTACTTTAAATGTCACCCAACCTGCCCCCCTCTTGGCAGCCTCCAAATCACTTACCTTACTACAGCTGGAGTAATGTTCACAAAATACTTTTAATGTTACCTACTTCAAACCCTTCAGTACCTTCTCATTGCTCTTAGGGTCACGATCAGGCTTCTGAACATGGCCCAAAAGACCCTGCATCGTCTCATCCCTGACCCATCTCTCTATCCCCATCCTGCTCCATTTTCTTCCTCCTCTCTGTATTTCAGCCACAGTCTTCTTTCAGTTTTCAAATGTACAGTGTTCCTTTTGTAGCACAGGTTCTTTGCACATGTTTCTTTTGCCTGCATCATCCCCTTTCTGCTCCTCTCCTTTGTCTAGTTAATTTTTAAGCTTATAGATCATAGTGCAGTCATTGATTTCTCAAGTAAGCCTTCCATTCCTGACTTCCACATCAGCCTAGGGTAAGTCTCCATTTTTGTTTTTCACAGCACAGTGTATTTTTTCCTTTATAACAATTATCACAGCTTGTATTTATACCTCTATTTTGGCAATTAAATGGTTAATGGTTGTCTTCAGTATTACACTATAAACTACATAAAGTCTGTGGCCATGTCAGTTTTTGCTTGCCATTTGATTCCAAGTGCCTAGCACATAGTATCACCTCAGTCAATATTGATTAAATGAAAGAATGACTGAATATGGATCAGGTGCCCAGTGCTGTGTGGAGGAGTCAGTGATGCCACCCTTCAGGGCTCTATGTAATCTATTGGGAATAAGACACTAATGCAAAGATTCTGACAAGACAACGTGGATAATAAATACCATACATGTAAAATTCGAAGATATTAAGAGAAGAGAGATCCATCTGATTCGGTGATCAAGACCTGACATGTTTCAGCATCTAAATATGTAGAAGAGGACATCCTGGGTAATAGGAATCGCGTTAAGGAAACAGTTGGGTTGTTCACTTTGGCTGCAGCATAGGATATGTGAATGTATGAGAGAGAATTTTGGATAGGTTGGGGCCTGAGTTTGGAGGTCCTTGAATGCTAGAATAAAAGATGAAAGACTTAGATGTCCTTAAGCTTCCTTAAACAAACAAACAAGCAAAAAATGCTTACTTGTTAAGTTGTAAAGTGAAAGACTTCACTAATCCCTAGGTTTGTGACTACTTCATTATGCTTGGTCTACCTGTGATGCATATTAAAGTTATTTTTCTGTTAATAAAATAGTAAGGACTGTGAAGGCTTGCAAAGAGAAAAACAGTTTCAGCTTTACTTAAAACTTAATCTGAAACCGACTGTTAATATGGGGGAGAAAGTATGATTTTTGAAAAATGTTTGTGAATTTTTAAGTATATAATAGCTTTAAGCTCCATGATAAAAGCAGGCAGTCTTTGCTTATTGAAGATGTCATTAAAATAATTTTGATTTTGTTTTAAAAATTAAAACATGGAGGGGCCAGCCCAGTGTCACAATGGTTAAGCTTGCATGTTCTGCTTCAGCAGCCCAGGATTCACCAGTTTGCATCCCGGGTGTGGACCTATGCACTGCTTGGCAAGCCATGTCGTGGTATGCGTCCCACATATAAAGTAGAGGAAGATGGGCCCCGGATGTTAGCTCAGGGCCAGTCTTCCTCAGCAAAAAGAGGAGGATTGGTGGCAGATGTTAGCTCAGGGCTAATCTTTCTCAAAAAAAATAAATAATGGAAATGCAGGATATTTGTATAATATTTAGAGTTTATTTCATCTTTACATAAAGAGCATTTAAAAGTTTGTTTGTAAGCTGTCCTGAAACTCACTTTGACAAAAACTACTTGTCCAGCTGATTTACCATGTTCTACATACAAAACTTTTAAACATTACAAAATTATGAAACCATGCAAGCATTGCTTTGTATAATGTACCATTGCAATTTAAAATTGCTATCTCAGATTACTATATAAGTATTTTTAAATTGAGCAGTTTCGTGCAACTTGATAGTCTGTCTATGGGCTACTTTGCCCTCTACAGTTGGCCTTGATGTAGTATTATCACTGGATATATTTTAAGTACTTTTTTGTAAATATTCTGATTTGATATGTCATAACAAAACTTAATTTTTGTGTAGTCAAATCCATCTGTCTTCTTCTTTACTGTTTCTGGCTTTGATTTGGTACGGAACCCAGTTTTCTTCTAGTACCTTTTTATTTTTCAACATTAAATCTTTGTTATGTGATTGGCACTGTCTCCTAGTTTCGGTGCTGATGAATTTTTCTTCCTTACTTTTGCTTTCTTTTGGGCATTTTCTAGGAGAGGGAGTTTTAAACCAGATATTTCTTTGAAATTTATCTTAAAGTTCTCTGGCATTTAAAATCTACTCTTGTTTAAAATAAACCAGAAACAGATTTTAGGGAGGCTGAATTGTTTTGCAAAATGTAACAATTGACATATTACCACCCAGTCAATATTTTTTTTTAGTCTCTGTCTTAAAAACAACATTAAGTGTTAGGGAAAAAATTAGGTCTAAGGAGAAGAGTAGAAATGATGATGATCTAGTGGGGCTTGGCCTTCTGAGTCTTGAGGAGACCACAGGCAATGATTAGTTTCCTATTGCATCAGTCTCTCTTCTCAGAATTCTCTTTATAGCCTCTCTGCTCTGCCAATCATCAGGGCGAAGGAGTCTTTTCAAAGGGAGTTAAATGCATCAGTGCACATTGCCCCAACATTAGTAGGTGCTTAATAAATAGTTGCTGAATGGAATGCTGGAAACATTGTTCCCTGGCTCGGGTCTTTTATGTCAAACACTGTGATAAAATGATGTCAGAAGGAAAATTTTTTCAACTAAATTTTTAGTTTAATAGTATTTTCCAAATGTTACGTAGCATGTAATTCATTTGTAATCTTTAAAAAAATTTTATCTTTTAAATTAACAGAGTAATATTGACTTTTTGGGTGTTAATAGTTGTGTGAGTTTTAACACATGTATAAATTTCTGTAACCAACACCACATTCGGGATACAAAACAGTTTCATCACCCTGCAAAACTCCCTCCTGCTGCTTTATAGTCACACCCTCTTCATATTCCCAGTCCCTGCCACCTGCTGATCTGTTTTCTGCTGCTGTAGTTTTGCCTTTTTCAGTATGTAATTTAAATGGAATCGTTCAGTAACCACTTTCAGTTTGGTCATTTTCACTCATCATACTACCCTTGAAATCCATCCAAGTTGTTGTGTATATCAATAGTTCCTTTTTTATTGCTGAATAGTATTCCATGGCATGGATGCCCCACAGTTTGTTATTCTTGTTCGTATTATTTCTCACTTGTTAAAGCAGGTATTGCCTCTTTTTTGTTGATATTTAGAATTGTCTAGTGGCATAGATGCTTTTGAAGAAACTTTTTCTTATTTTTTTGGCTAAAAAAAATATAAAGCTGAGTATAATAAAAAGCAGAGCAAAGAACAAATACACTTTACTTGCTAAGTAAGAGTGATGGCCAGCTCATCTGTGAATTAAATCAGGAATTTAGGGGCCGACCCTGTGGCCGAGTGGTCAAGTTCACATATTCCGCTTCTTTGGCCCCCGGTTTCACTGGTTTGGATCCTGGGTGCAGACTTAGCACCGCTCATCGAGCCATGCTGAGGCAACATCCCACATAGCATAACTAGAAGGACCTACAACTAGAATATACAACTGTGTACTGGGGGGCTTTGGGGAGAAGAAGAAGGAAAAAGAATTTATATGACTATATCCCCCAAGAACTATATGGGAATTGTTAAAGACAAATTTTTAACTACATAGGTTCTAGAGCAAAATCTTATTTTTCTAGAATACTTCAGGTGTTTGATTTATTAAATATTCTGGGTATCTGTTAAGTAGCATATATATTTACGTAAGTTGGCCAGTTTTCCAATAATTGGAATACAGTAAAATTCGTTTAATGCCAAAATGCTGCTGAATATAATTTCATCCTTTTCACATGGTTTAGGAAGTACCACAAGATCTTAAATATGAATTCTTTTACTAGATCATTTATCTTTATAGTATCTTGTGTATAGAAGAAATGCATGGTTATATGAGTTTTCTGGGTGTTTATATTATAGAAAGTGCTTTTATTGTCTATAGTAGATGTCATAATTAATACCTGAATGCTGCCTGATACTGGCATCCAGGACCAAAAAAAAAAAGCCTTAAAAGTTAAAAAAATTTAAAAAACATCTTTGAATGTTAACCTTCTGGCAGAAGGAGTCATTGAAGTTTTTGACTCGGGAAATGGCTTGATCAAAAGTGTTTTTAGAGATCTGATAGTGATAGACTGGACAGACTGATGCCAGGGGGAGCAGCTAGGCATTAGGGTAGGCTTCTAGCACGAGTAAGCTGGTGACAGTGAGATCAGAAGTGAAAGGACAGAGCGAGAGGTATTTTGAATGAAGAAATTATGTTTCTCACTAACTGACAAGAGATTAAATTGGGGAGTTATCAAAGATGGCTCTGAGACTGGAAAAACGGTGGTAGAAATAGAGCAGTAAGTTGCTTGGGGAGAATGAGATTGGAAATGAGACAGTTGAATCTGGTGTTTATTGGTCATTGCTGATTTTGGAAAAAAGCAGTGTCAGTGAAATGAGGGGACTGAAAACTAGATTAAAAGTAAGATCTTCTACCTTGAATTCTGCAATTGAATTTCTTATTCAGTAAGCAAAAGGATATTAGATTGATGCATGTTTGTTTTAATTTCCTTACCTTATTTTGCAGAAGGGACTTCTAGGTCCTCACAAACCTTTGTGTGTCGATCTTCGTTCTTCACAGTAGATAGTGAGTGGCAACAGAATTTTAACTAATGAATTTACATTTTTATCTTTTGCTGTAAACATCAGAGAGTGTTCTGTTTTTAGATAAGAGCACATGTGTTAGATATAAAATGATGTATAAAGTAAAATTTCCTGGAGTAGGCTAGAGTCATTCTCTAATACCCATTTTAAGTGGATTTTTAAGGTTTTGAATATTGAATATAATAACTTGCATATTTCAGTTCCACATTATAGTGGATTTATTTTCTTATTTTACTCCATCTTCTGTAATATTGTTGGTTTACTGAAAATTTGTGCATCCTTAGGTACTCTCTCAAATGTCATCATTTTGTAAATGTTTCATTATTTGTGGAACCTCTTTCTGGATCTATGATATGTTAATTCCTGTTCCCTGCAGATAGTGGAAAACAATATAATTTACTGAAATAGACATGTCATAGTAATGATTTCAAGCCTTCTTTTTGATTATTTTAAGGCGTGGTCTTAGACAGAATAGTGTATAGTTTGTTTAATATTTCAACTGACAGCAGTGCACAATTTTCTTCATGGTAGATTTGTGTGGTTTAGAGTATGAGTCAAAATTTCTTTTTTATGTGTTTGATGTCGAACCTGAAGTGAGTTTGCTCACCCATTGCACAGCAAGCCAATCTCTGACACTAGGGGTAGTGGAAGAAAGTAGGAATTTTATAATTGCACAGCGCTGAGCAAGGAGAGAGGGGAACTAACGCTGAAATCCCAAACTCCCCGAAAAGCTAAAAGGAAGGGTTTTTATTTGGGGTTTTAGGTTGTTGGGGGGGGCATATGGCCTTGCTGGTGGGAGCTTTCCCACCAGCCTGTCTTTGGCCTTGAGACTACTTGCAGAGAGGAGGGAGCCTGTGACCTTGCTGGTCAGCAGCTTTCCCACCAGCCTGTATCTCTGTGCAGGGAGGAGATAGTGAATCCAGGTGTTTGTCCTTGGCGGTGTCTGTCTCCATGGAGGATAGTGGATTCTGGAGCCGGGAAGCCAGAGAGTAAGCAGGGAATGAGTGTTTTGGTTTTCACCCCATATATGCTGGGTTTAATGTAGGGAAACTGATATCAGGGTCAGCATCCTGTTTTCTTAAGAGCAATAGGTAGGAATTTGTAGGTGGAGTTTATAAATTTTACTTACGATTATTTAGAAGATATCAACAAGAAAGGGTAAAATCTGCTGGAGCCTAAAGAAATAATTCATGCAACATTAGAGCTTAAAATCTTAGGAAAATGGCGTAGGTAATAGCATTTTTAATATCTAGTATGTATCTGTTCTTATTTTATCTATTTAATAAATGTTACAGTCTTGAAGACTAGTCATATAATCACTAAAGAATTTCTCATTCTTGAAAATGGGACAGCTCTATTCTAAATAAAATAGTGTATGAGTGAATGAGAGGGCTTTTAATTATTGCATACATGCTGCATAGATCTAGAATCATGAGGTTCAGGCCTTTAGCCCTATTTTATAATGTATTCATTTTTGTGAATTTTGTAGATGACTCTGGACCATATTTTCTCCATAAACAGACTTGAGATGTTGATTTTGACCTTTCAGTCAAAATAACAACTCTAAAATATTATAAGGCCTTGGGGCTGGCCTGGTGGTGTAGTAGTTAAGTTCACGTGCTCCATTTCGGCGGCCTGGGGTTTGTGAGTTCAGATCCCAGGCACAGACTTACACACTGCTCATCAAGCCATGCTGTGGCAATGTCCCACATACAAAATAGAGAAAGATTGTCACTGATGTTAGCTTAGGGACAATCTTCCTCAAGCAAAAAGAGGAAGATTGGAACCAGATGTTAGCTTTGGGCCAATCTTGCTCACCAAAAGAAATATATATATATATTATAAAGCCATTCATTATTTATGGTTTAGGTGAGAAAAAAATATATATGAAATCACCTTATAGTTTAGAAATACGTGTATTGACATAAAGTGTCATTATTATAATTTTTATTATAATACCCTACCTGTTTATTGACCATGTATTTTACATTTTAAATATAGGAGCCAAGATACTTCCTATATTATGAAGTAATATACCTTGATAATTAAATTAGGCACCAGTTGGTGATATATAGTGTAAGCCTCTCTCCCTTATTTCTACCCTGCCACTTAGTATGTAACTTGGTCTGTAACCTTAATGATGCTGGCATTGGTGCTCTAGGAGATCCTTTATCATTCCTTTACATGGAGGACTCCTAAGAAAAATCAGCTCAAAATAGTAACATTCTAGCTCATATTATTCTGCAATGTATCAAGACATGAGTGCCTCTAAATGCCATGTACCAAATGGTTCTTTTTCACCACTCTATTTTTAGATTTAGCTCTTATTTAATGTGTTCCTTTTTTGCTTCTACCAGGTTATATAGCATAAAAATAAATGTCTAATTTGTTCAGTTTACACTTATTGAGCAGCACTCTGTATCAGTCACTGTGCTAAGGCCTGGTTTCTCCAAAATCAGAAGACACAGTGCCCAACTTCAAGGAATTTCCAGGCTATTTTTTTGGTACACAGACATGGGAACAAAGAATTACAGTATAATGTGGGCATTCTTGTAATGGAGGTCTGTAGAGTGGGAGATTAGGAAGAGTGGAGGGTGTCTGCAGTGAGTTTGTATAGGAAGGCAAGGTCCAGATTAGGAAGGGCCTTGAACACTATGTAAAGTTTGGATTTTATTCTGTCATAAATATGAAGAATCATTGAAAAATTTTGAGATAGAGTATGACATCAGAATTTTTATGTTGGGGGAGATGAATTGGAGGGGATAATGACTAATAGCAGGAAAACCATAAAACTGCTTTAGTCCAGATGAGAGATATTTATGGCCTGATTTAGGAAGATGGCAGTGGGAAATGAGAGGAAAGGATGTATGTAAAAAATAATTCAGAGGACCAATTGTTTGGACATAGAGATTCGTTGGATGCAGGGATATGAGGAAGGTGGATAAATCTAAGATGGCTCCCGTATATTTGGTTTTTATACCAAGATAGATGGTGGTGCCGTTCATTGAGACAGTGAATGCAGCAGGGAAACTCATGGAGGGGAAAATGAGGAGTTGTGTTGTGGACATGTTGGGATGTGTAGATGGGTCTGGCATTCATGAGGGGTGTCTGAATTGGAAATATGGGGTGTTAGATGGTAGTTGAAGATATGGGCATGGATTAGATTATTCAGTTAGAATGTAAAGAGTGAGGGGTAAGGGGACCAGGGAGGGCTCCCTGGAGTGGAGAGCAACTATATTTTAGGATAGTTGGAGAAAGTGCCTGAAAGGGCACTAAGAAGGAATGGACAAAGAGGCAAGAGAACCAGGAGAGAGTGATGTATACATACCAATGGAGAATGAAAGAAAGAGGATCATATAGAGAGACTATAGGGTAACTCAAGTTACTTTAAGGAAGTTTTAGAATATAGTAAGGACGTGTGTGGCCTGGTATTAGACCCTATCAGGAACCAGGCGACTTAGAGGACTGACTCTTTTCCTCTCTCAATGGCTACATAATCTGTTAGGGGACTTTGCTTCCCTTTGCACATTTGTCTCTGCTTTCTCTACTTGCTTGTAATTTCTGTTCTGTCGTAATTTCAACTGGGTTGTAGCCCATTATGGGCTCTCCTCTCCCTCCTTGATATAGTCAAGACTTTTTAGTTTTTGTGCATTCCCTCATTTTCTTGGTATCCCTTACTTAAAAGTCTGGAGAGGGGCTGGCCCAGTGGTGTAGCAGTTAAGTTCGTGCACTCCGCTTTGGTGGTGCGGGGTTCACTGGTTTGGATCCCAGGCACGGACCTACTTGCTGCTTATCAAGCCATGCTGTGGTGGCATCCCACATAAAAAATAGAGAAAGATGGGCACAGATATTAGCTCAGGACCAATCTTCCTCAGCAAAAAGTGGAGGATTGGTAGCAGATGTTAGCTCAGGGCTAATCTTGCTTGAAAAAAAATCTGGAGAGAAGAAATCTTGTTAGTCTAGTTCATCATTTGTATCAGGCCATTTCATAGGTGATTAAAGCTGACCCAGTCTATAGTCTGGCCAATCACTTACGAAGTACCTTGAATAGTCTTGAAAAATGTGTCCACTCTGGATTTCCACTTTGGGATTTGGGTAAAATCCAAGTGATATTAGATTAAGGTGTGCTTTGCCGTGAGGAGATAGAGGTAAAAGGGCTAGGCTCTGAAGAGAGTAAGAGACTAGTGAGAGGAACACAGGATCAAGGAAATCAAGAAAAGCGTTTTGTTTTGTTTTGTTTTGTCTTTTAAGATGGCAGAAGTTGGAATATAGAAGGAGTTAATGAATAGGAAATGGTTGAAATAAAGAGAGCACTTAATGCTTTGATTGTTGAAGCAGTGTTAGGGTGGCAAGGAGATGGGAGTATAGAGCACAGGAAGATCGATTAGCCTGTGTAGGAAGAAGGATACCTCTGCCTCAGCAATGAGGGTAAAGAAGAAAGGAGGAGTGGCATGCAGATAAGTTTGGAAGTAGGGGGACCTTCCCATTAGTACATTTTATGAAATAGGCAACAAAGAAAAAAAGGTAAAGATTTCCAATAATTGCTGAGGAAAATTTAAATAGGAGCTTAACAACTAGGGATATGAGGAAGTGATTTTTCCCCCGCTGCAGCCCATATGTGAGTTGAGAAAAGGTGGATGATTGAACTAGTCCACAGTTGCAGTGGACTTAACTTGTGACTTGGTAAGAGTTAATGCTTGTTCTGTTTTTTCCTATTGGTTTGGTTCAGCTGTTTTTTTCATTCTTGTCTTCCATATTTTTTTTTGTAGGTCTTGATGACTGTTTGCAGCAGTATATCAAGAATTTCGAAAGAGAGAAGATCAGTGGGGACCAGCTGCTGCGCATTACACATCAGGAGCTAGAAGATCTAGGGGTCAGCCGCATTGGCCACCAGGAACTGATCTTGGAAGCAGTTGACCTTCTGTGTGCACTGGTAAGGACAAAAAACTGGTGGGAAGGGAAATTTCACTTTTTTTCTTGTTTTCTTTTTTTGTTTCTTTCCTTCTCTTTTTTAAAATAATTGAAATGCAAGTAGAAAAAAAAAAAATCCCTAATTCTCAACCAACTGGATGTGATATTTTCCTCCATCATTGAATTTGCTGTATTATAGGGTGCCAGATTACAAATTAAAGAGGCTTATAACTCCACTGGTGACACTACATTTACTTACTTGAAAAACTTAGAGCTCACCAAGGGAGTTTTCACAGCAGCATTTGGGATATACAATTGTATATCATCAGTTATAAAGTCCATTCCCGTCTAAAAATTTTGATTTAGTATAACAAATATTAAGTAATCCTATTTTAGAAAAATCATCCTTAAAATAATCAAATTATTTGAGTGTTCTTTATGTATACCTCGAGTGAAAATTGAATATTGTACCTTATGTGGTTACTTCTGTATGTTTAAAGAGCAGTACCTAGTTAGGCAAGAGAAATCAATATTAAAATAATCCTGAAAGATTCTGATAGTACATTAGATATTCTGAGAGGAACATAGATTTTTTTCCATGTTAGGTAAGATGACACTAGCCTGATTGATTTTAAATTCTTCCAGATGTCTGTGAGGGATCTAAAGCTACAGTGAGAAAGAACATGAGTCTTGTAATAGAATAACCTGAGATTGAAATTTGGCTCAGTTACTGACACTTGTGGGCAAGTAATTTCACCATAGCTTAGTTCTTTTATTTAAAATGGAGATAATAACAACTACCTCTTGGTGATGGTGTGCAAAGCAAATTAGCTAGTGTTTCTTTAGTGGCTGATTCAGTGCCTGGTGCACAGTAGGTATTCAATAAGTAGTAATATTATTATGTTATGATGTATTATTATGTTATAGATGATGATTAATAGGGAATGAGTAGATAATTAAACATAATTCAAAAATCAATTAGTACACTCAGCACTGTGTATTTGATGTAAAATCTAGTTCCTGTCCTCTCGAAAAGCCTAGTGGGGGGAGAGTGACATACAAATAATTAATCACAATACTGTAGTAAAATACTAAAATAAAAGTATGAGCTAAGTATTATGTGGGCATAGAAGAGAAAATAATTATCTTTGACTCAGGTACACGGACTCATATTGCAAAAGCGGTGGTGTTTAAGTAGCCAAGTGGAGGATGAACATGTGTTTGGTAGATGAAGGAACAGGGGAAGGACATTCCAGGTAGATAAAACAACGCATACACAGGCATACAGAATAATGAGCATGCCTGGTGTGTTTGAAAAATAGGTGGGAGAAAATTAGGCTTTAAAAGATAGACTAGGACCAGACTGTAAAAGTACCTTAACATCATGATAAGAGATTTGTACTTCATAGTGTGGATAACCACGCAAGAATGATGAAATACATGTTTTCAAAAGGTAACTGATGGTAGTCAAATGGATAGAGTAAGGTGGGCATAAACTGAAGACAGGGCTAACGATTAGGAAATGTGTAAAGTAATCTACTTAGGCTCTGAATAGGGCTTGAACTGAGGATGTGCAACAGAAATAGAGAAGATCTGGTGAATATGAGGAGTGAGATAAAGGAAGGAATTGAGAAAGATTTTCTCTCCTCTGGCTGCAGAGATAGAGTAGGTGATTTTGCAATAACAAAGATAGGCAATAGCAGCAAGAACAGATTTAAGTGGGAATATGAATTGAGTTTTGGAGTTGTTGAATTTGAGACGTCTCTGGATTATCCAGAAAGAGATACTCCTCAGACAGTTGAACATAGGAATTTGGAGCTGAGAAGTGACTGAGAATGTAGATTTGGGAGTCTCAAGGATATGGGGATTGAATCCACAGAAAGAGAAATCACCCAGGGAGGGCCTGTGGAATATAAAGAACAAAGAATGCAGCTGGACACTCAGGCTGGGAAAGAAGAGGAGACTGCAGAGGATGCTTATGAAGTGGTCAGAGAAGCGTGAAGACAACTCAGAAAGGTTGTCGCAAAAGCAACGGAGAGTGTTATTTTCATTAAGCAACGTCAATAATGTCATCAAATTTCACTAAAAACCAACAGGATAGGCAAGGAAAAAAGACCTGGTTGAAAAAAGTTTCTAAAGAAGAATAGAATCTGAAACCAGATTGGTTGAGTAACACCTCCCACTTATACATTTTAGTCTTACCTTAATTGTCATTTCCTCAAAGGGACGTTCCCTGATCATTCCTCATCCTTGCCTGGTCTAAAATTAGCCCCTCACTGTTATTCTCTTTCTTAACCCTCATCTCATTTTGTAATTATATATTTATCTGTGTATTTATCAGTTTACTGTCTGTTTCTTCCACTAGACTATAAGCTGTGTGGGAAGAGTGACTGTGCTTATTGAACACCTAGTGTGTAGCACAAATGCCTGGCAAAATGGATGCTGAATGAATATCTTTTGAAACTAGCAATAAAGGAGACTTGATACAGTTTTCACATGATAGTTTGGGGATCCTCTTATTTCTCTATTCCTGTTATAAGAGAAATCAATTCAGACCAGAACACGCACATGCACTCTATTCCTTATCTGAATCAAATCACAGAAATCGTGCCTGAAATAAAAGATAGTACTCAGGGTAAGATAAGAGTCCACAGTGATTTTTGCATACCGGTCTCCAAATCCAAGTCAGGCATGTAGGTGCAATAGAAGTGGCTTAGAGCTGGGCATCTGATCTAGCAGTCCCCTATTTGACACATCTTCTGTAACAGTAATAGTTGGATGTGTCAGAGCTTAAAGTCCAGGGTGTGTCTCTCATAAACTAGACTTCACATAGATGAACCGTTAATGTGCTGGGCTCCACATTGCCAATTTGAAGAAGGAAATAAGATTGATGATTAAGGTGCTGCCTATAGATAGTCTAGACCTGTAGCCTTTGGAGTTTGGCCCATAAACAATCTGCTGACCTAAACTTACTTAAAAGGATGGCATCAGAGATATATGTCCAGACCATTTTAATGTTTGAGTCATGGAGTTATGGTAAATAAATATTTTCATATGCTGAGTTTTAATCCCTCTACGGTTCTGGGTTTATGCACCATAGTGTTGCACCATCTTCTTGGGAAAAAATAAAACATTAAATTCGTTCTGTGTTTATTCAGCAATAAATTGGTCACATTCCCCAAAGAGGTCAAATGTTAAACTTCCTTTTCACCACTTCCTAGTGGCTACACATCAGCAAGTTAAAAATGCAGATATCTTCTAGTTTATGGAACAGATGTTTTCCAGTGAAGATAAAGCAGATTTCTGAGCAATGAATTCTGATTTATTTCTACATGCCCCTATAAAATCAGAAGGTGAGATCTCTTATCAGCAAGGTGTGTTGACTAGACCAGGAGTTGTGCTGTTGGGAATGGGGAACTGTGTTTTCTCTTTGAAAGTAATGTCTACTGGCCTTTCTACTTTTTCCTTATGTCTGCTGTATTTATTTCTACTTTTAACAATTAGATGTTCAGGCTCAAACAGCACTACTACGGGGAATACAAAGATGAAAAAGGCATAGTCTGCACTCTTAGGATGTATACAGTCCAGTAAAGAAGACAACAGTTATTAAATGATTGTAGATTTAAAGAAAATCCCAGAAGAGTTCAGAAGGAAACGATGAACACTACTGAGGGGTCCAGGAAGTGTAGGTGGGATTTGCATTGGGACTTGCAGCATGAGTAGATGTTTGCAAGACCAAAAACTCGGGGAAAAGTTATCTAAGCAGAAGAAATATTGTGTGTAAAGACAGAGTTGTGAAAGAATATGGAGTGTTCAGAGAAAAATGGGAATTTTGATATGGCTGGTGCAGAATGGGAAGAGATGGGAAGCAAGGCAACTTATACTTTGTATCACACTATAATTCTTTGCTTAGATTTTTCAGTCCTCCAATATGCTTTCTGCCCAGTGCTTAGCTCATAGAGGATGTTAAATTAATGTTATCTTACTGAATGAAGTTCACTGCCTTTCTCCAGAGAAGTAATTTTTTCTCTTGCATACACAACCTCTGACTCTGAAGTTTCTGTTTTTAGTATAAGGAAGACACAAAAGAATTACCAAATTTCTTTGTTTCTTTTAAGGTATGGAATATTCATTTGCCTTGTCTTAAAGTTAGTCCTGATGGGGAATAAATGTTATAGCAGCTGATGAAAATCAAAGGTTTATTTAGTAATTTGTTCATTAATACAACTTAGATTTATTAAGCACCAACTGTATTGTTTGTACCATGTTATTCCAGAAAGAGGTAAGCTGATCATGATTTGGAGGTATATTAACTCTTCTAAGCTGTTATGCTATCATTTAGTATGCTTCAGTAGAGAGCACAGCACAGTGACTGAAATAATAAAGCATAAATAAAATATTTATAGTTTAATGTATAGCCATTAATTCATATTCTGACAATACACCTTTTATTGAGAAGTATAAGTGAATTATTTATGACAGGATAAGAGCAGTTTTCATTTCATTCTTCATGTACTTTTCATTTAATAGGTATTTTGCATGAAAATTTTGATGTTTGCAATTGCTAGGATTTGTTTCTTTGCAACATAATTGCTTGGTTCATTCATCTCAAAATAATTCATTTCTAAAAAAATTCATTAAAGCAATCCTTTTAGGACTCACTCATGTTTATAAAACAAAATATTATAAGACCTAAACACCTGCTACATGATGCATTCAAATTAAGAGCTCTGAATAAAATAGCATTGACATTGTAAAATATGTGGTGCCAGTATTTGAATATGTTTAGTTAAGTGTTTAGTGAGAATTTGCCATTAGTGAGGATATAGTGAACTCAATTTTCTAAAATATCAAGTGTATTCCTTCATTTCTTTCGTGTGCTTTTGTGTGCATATAATTGAAAGAGAAGAATAGTCTGAACTTAGCACTAATTCCTTAACACTAGACTGGCTATTTTGGATCAGTGTAGAGTCATGACTGGTTCCCCGCAGACATGTTATTGACCAAGTATATGACCAAATAAGTAACATAGGACAAAGAAAATAGCTAAGTACATTTCATGTCCAAGCTTTTGTTTTCTGGAAGTAGTCCTTTCTATACCAATAGTAATGCCTGGTTTTCCCATGCATATCCAGTAAGGAGCAAGTCTGCAATGAATAAACAGGCATATGTACATATTTTTTTTTGCTGAGGAAGATTCACCCTGAGCTAGTATCTGTTGCCAATCTTCCTCTTTTTTTGCTTGAGGACGATTAGCCCTGAGCTAACATCCATGCCAGTCTTCCTCTATTGTGTATGTGAGTCACTGCCACAGCATGGCCACCAGTGAGTGGTGAAGGCCTGCACCCAGGAACTGAACCCAGGCCGCCAAAGAAGAGTGCACTGAAGTTAACCACTAGGCCATGGGGCAGGCCCATAACAGCATTTTTTAAAAGTTGAGGCAGTACTTCTTGTCTGTATACCTTTGGCTAAAAACAAAGGTGTGCTTCATTTACTTGTCGCTTCTTTACATTTTAGGCAAAGGAGTGTGATTTACTGGTGACTTAGAGAGTCACAACAAACCATCCACTTTCATGAAGGAAATAGCAAGAAGATATCTGTTGTTAGTAATTGATTTTGAGCTACTTAGAACTGAGAACTGTGATGATAAAAATTAACTTGAGAGATTGACTAATCCATCCTTTTTGTGAAAATAGTACCACATAGACACTGTTATGTACAGATGAGCTTCTAATCTATTTTTATATTCTTTGGAATTTTTTAAAACATGCTTTTGAATTATCTGTTTAGTTATATTTGTTAACTAGAATAAGTTTTAAAAATTTCGCTTTCCATCCTCTACTATATATCTTTTTTCTATCTTTTTTCTCTTCTTGCCACTGCATTCCTCTGTCTTCCTCATTTTTCACCCGTGCTCCACACAGGATATTTTTAGTAGGTTATTAGGAGGCCTTCTCAGAGTTTTGTCCAGAAGAGTTTTCTATTCCCTAATTCTTGAGTTGTATTAAAAAAAATAATTTCACTATTATCTTAAATTTTGAAGGCTTTAAAGTATTTTTACTTTGCTTTCAGGTTTTTATTTATAGGAAGATCTGTATTATTATTTTTAAATTATTTTTACCTTTTCTAATAAAATATTTACAATGCTAATATTATATATAAAGAGATAATTTAGGGGCTGGCCTGGTGGCATAGTGGTTAAGTTTGCATGCTCTGCTTTGACGACCCAGGGTTCACAGGTTCAGATCCCAGGAGTAGACCTAGCACTGCTTGTCAAGTCGTGTTGTAGTGTCATCCCACATAAAATAAGGGAAGATTGGTACAGGTGTTAGCTCAGGGCCAATCTTCCTCACCCACAAAAAAAAAAGGAGAGAACAAGAGAGACTTTAAATTCATCTTCTGTGGGGGCTAATGGCTACAGAGTGAAAGTTACATTACCAATTTGATTGAGTAGGTCCCTCTCTAGTAAACAATTACAATTTGAGCTTCTTTACGAAATTATTATAATTTATTTGTAAACAAATGTATCCTCGCTAAAATCATTAATATACAAAAATGAAAAATACAAACACTGTTGTACTGCATATGCTTTAATGCTTTAATACAAGGAAAAACTTCTGAAAATTCTTTCAAGCACTTCAGAACTATCATTTGAATTTAGTTGATATAAATTGTTCTTATCTAGTCATTAGAGAATATCTTTAATAAACTTATAAAAGGATTTACTTCTTAATATAGTGACAAGCTGGATAAAAATCCCCAAGTGTTTCATAGATAATCCATGCTCAGATGCAATAGAATTTGAATAGAATGTTTTATTTGTGCAAACCAAACCTTTTAACTTGATAGACTACTGCAATTCATATTTTGTAGTGAATATTTACTGTTTTTTTAAAAAAAGAAATCCATGGCTCAAAAAAAGAGCTCTTTTAATAAAAATGTAAATTCCCAGCAAAGAACAATCAGACTTTATTAAACCTTTAGTGGTAATATACATAACTTGGTATTCAATGTTTATGCATCCAAACCCTCATCTAGTCCCTCCTTTTTTCTCCTCTAAGATCTTTCTTTTCTTAAATTACCATAGAAAAAATAAACCTAAATTTCATATGAAGTGCATACCTAGTGGTTGTTGACTTAATAATACAGCTAAATTTACTGTGCCATTTGCTTCCCCTTTTCACTCCCCCAATATTTTGTATGCTTTCTTTTATTTGCTGAGGAAGATTGGCCCTGAGCTAACATCTGTTGCCAATCTTCCTCTTTTTGCTTGAGAAAGATTTCACCCTGAGCTAACATCTGTGCCAGTCTTCCTCTATTTTGTATGTGGGTCGCTGCCACAGCATGGCCACTGACAAGCGGTGTAGGTCCATGCCCGGGAACCGAACCCAGGACTTCAAAACAGAGCACACCAAACTTAACCACTAGGCCATGGGGCCGGCCCTCACCCCAAGTATTTTTTCTTCCATTTTACTTCATCTGTTGTCACCACCCTGCTTGAACAGGAGTAGAGTATTGGTGCTAAGGAATTGTGGTAGAGACATCCCCTCACAGGTGGCCTGGTGACTTGTAGTCCCATTCTGAAGTCTGACTACTCTACACTCAGCTCTTTAAGCAAACCAAAAAATTCTCCTTGTCTCACTTTCCTCAACCTAAAAGGAGGGTAAATAAAATTTAGAATTTGTTTGGGCCTCAGATACTATCTAACATTCTTTAGGGTCTGTGGTTTTCTTTTAATTTTACACATGACCGTAACGTACATGCTGCTAAGTAGTTTGATCAAGGTCATCCTTTGATCAGGTTAACCAGCCTTTCTTAGAGGTGTTTTGCAGCTCACAATTAGCAGTTTTAAAATTAAATTTATAAATAAAAATTTAAAATTGTAACTTATGAAGCCTTTCCTAAAGTTTATTTGAAAGGATCCTACAATATTTTCCTATTGAATATGGTAAAAAGCTTATTTATATTTACTCATATAGCTTCTTTCTGCAATAATCTATAGACAAAATATTTAGGGTGAAATAATAAATATTACTGGAAATTGAAAAATGAGACCAAGGAAAAGAAGAAAACAAATATACTTACCAAAAAGTCACTATGATTGCTTTAGATATGCTTCATGTTTGACTGTGAGCTAATGTAACCATGAGAAAAATAAGAGTAAGTTTAGTTTTATAATTTGTATTATAAGAAGGAAAAAGTGTATTGGTTCCCCTGATGAAGCAGAGTTTTTCCTGGTACTATATTATGGTTTGATGAGCAGTGCCACGTCCGCCCCCAGGATTCGAACCAACAAAACACTGGGCCGCCTGTAGCGGAGTGTGCAAACTTAACCACTTGGCCACGGGGCCAGCCCCCCTGGTACTATATTATGAAAGAAATTTCTTGTGAGTCATTATGGAGAGGACACAGAGTAAAGGTATATTGCATATGATTTATTTTTTGCTTTTTCATTTTATTGTTGAGTTGTGCTTACTTTGCTCACTTTGGGAAAGCAGAACTTTTCCTAGTATGCATATGCTTTATGCATATGCTAATAGAATAGATACTCAAAAATAATTGTTGATAATAATGAATTTCACAAGTAAGTGAACTTAGGTTTGGGTAAAAAAAAAAAACAAAACATGTACATGCACTTATGAGACCTTATAATCTTTCTGTCTTGGGTGGCATAGTTCCAAGATATAATGCCCTCATCTTTCCATGTTCATATTAGTACTTAACACATTTTATTGTAATTTGTTTATCTGACATTTCACCAAATCCTCACTTGGCTGTGGGTTCTGCTGGGCCAGGCGTCCTATTCTTATTCATTTGTAACTCTTAAAACTGGGTCCATTGCTTGTATATAGTAAAATACTCAGTAAATATTGTAATTAAGAAATAAATATTCAGTTTAAGTATATTTGTTCTCTCTCTTTTTATTCAGAATTATGGCTTGGAAACAGAAAATCTAAAAACCCTTTCTCACAAGTTGAATGCATCTGCAAAAAATCTACAGAATTTTATAACAGGGAGGAGAAGGAGTGGCCATTATGATGGGAGAACTAGCCGAAAATTGCCAAACGACTTTCTGACTTCAGTTGTGGATCTGATTGGAGCAGCCAAGAGTCTGCTTGCCTGGTTGGACAGGTAAAGTCTTCCATATGTTTCATAAGTAATCCCCCTCAGACACCAGTTTGAATATAACATTATTTCATGTTTTCTTGTGAAAGGATTAGACAGGCAGAGGAATATCAAGTAACAATTGTCTAATTATGATTCATCACAACATAGGGGTATCATCAAATAGGTATTGATCATTTGTAAAATTTTATATCCAGCTAAGTAGACAATTAATAATTGGTCCCTGACAATTTCAAAATACCTTTGCTGCTTTATAAACAAAGTCATTTTGGGTTGTCATAAGATGTATACTACTACTTTATCTCCTGAGTTTCTTTATTCTTTTTATTAATTGGTCATATTTAAGGACCATTAGGATTCTATTTAATGTTGTAAATGGGTAATTAGATGCTGACACTTTCATAGCATGCATTGCATATCTCCTTACCCCTGCTTTATTCATTCTTTGTTATATTGCACATTGTGCAGTCGGTTTTGGATGTCGTAAACACAGTTTTAGATCTTTTTTTCTAGTCTAGTTAATTTTCATTTGCCTTGGAACACAAAATAACACAAAAGTTTTCATAATATAAAATGCAAAAAAGTTAGATTAAAATTGTATGTCGTTAAATATAATGGTAAAAAGATTATAGCTGTTTAAAAAAATGAAATAAGCCTTTACTTTCATCTTTGAAATGTTTTTATAAGCGGTATGTACTGTATTATATGGTTAAATAATCAAATTTCAAAATACACTTTGTCTCTCATAGTAAGCTCTGATAATATACAATTTTACCAGAATTCTTTCTTGAATAAATGTCAGGAAGATATACGTGTGTGTGTGTGTGTGTGTGAATGTACACACACATTATATTTTGGCTTTTTAAAACTATGAGCCCTTATATCAAAAATAAAGTATTTGTATTTTTAAGATAAAAGTTAAGGTAATTTTACTCAATTCTGTATTGTCTAAATTTATATATATTAATAACATAAAACATGATGATACTAAATACAAATCTGAACACTAAGCTGTATAGTATTAGCTTTTTGGCAATTAATTGGTGGATAGCATGTTTCTTTTGCATTATATCATTAAAATTTAGTTGTCATAATTGTCTAAACCACATTTATCAATTGTTTAAAGTAATTGTACTTTAAATGTATAAATTCTACAAGTTATATAGTGGTCAATAAGTAAATTATATTTAAAATATGGCTTAGTCCTTAGGTAATGCAATAAACTTATTTCAGGAGGGCTTCTCAGGAATCAGAAAGCTTAAAGCTTTAATTATAGTTGATTTTAGTTATACTATCACCTATCCTATAATTGTAAATTTACTCAGCTTCTATATTTGTATATAGCAAATTTAATTATATTTCTTTATACTAGTACTTGTTAAATAAATAAATAGAATGATTAGAGAATATTTTTAATGACAAGTGTGACTTTATAAAATCACATAAATGGCTTCTAGAGCACTAGAAGAGTTTCTGAGATTTTGTTATTTAATTTTTTATGGTATCATTTTTATCATCTAATAAGATGCTCTTAGTAAATGCCAAGTCTCCTACAAGCACACATGCGTGCACACACATGTACAAAAACATGCAGACATATACATAGCAATCCATGAAGTGAATCAATGGTGTTTTGTGTTTGTTTCATAGGAAGAGAAAATGTAACAAAAAGCCTGAAGGAAATAACTTAAATCATCTGTTTGGCTTCCTTTGCTGCAAAGGTTCTCACAATGGTTGTTTTGTGTTATATCATATCATGGTGATCAATTAAATCAAAGGCCGTCTAACATTTTGACCATAAAAGTACATGGAAGGGAAAAAACAAGGCAACTTTGTGATAACTTTAAAAATCTTCTACTGAGACTGTAAACTGAAAAAAGAAACCGAAATTTATATATATATATATATTTAACTTTTCATTGAGATTATGATAGTTTACCATCTTGTGAAATTTCAGTTGTACATTATTGTTTGTCAGTCGTGCATAGGTGCACCCCTTCACCCTTTGTGCCCACCCCCACCCCCCTTTTCCCCTGGTAGCCGCTAATCTGTTCTCTTTGTCTACATGTTTAACTTCCACATATGAGTGGAGTCATACAGAGATTGTCTTTATCTGGCTTATTTCACTTAACATAATACCCTCAAGGTCCATCCACGTTGCTGTGAATGGGGCGATTATATCGTTTTTTATGGCTGAGTAGTATTCCATTGTATATATGTACCACATCTTCTTTATCCAGTCATCAGTTGATGGGCCCTTAGGTTGCTTCCGTGTCTTGGCTATTGTAAATAATGCTGCAATGAACATAGGGGTGCATGGGAATTTTGGAATTGCTGATTTCAAGTTCTTTGGGTAGATACCCAGTAGTGGGATGGCTGGGTCATATGGTATTTCTATTTTTAGTTTTTTCAGAAATCTCCATACTTTTTCCCATAGTGGCTGCACCAGTATGCATTCCCACCAGCAGTGTATGAGGGTTCCTTTTTCTCCACAACCTCTCCAACATTTGTCACTTTTTGTTTTGGTTATTTTTGCCATTCTAATGGGTGTAAGGTGATATCTTAGTGTAGTTTTGATTGGCATTTCCCTGATGATCAGTGATGTTGAACATCTTTTCATGTGCCTATTGGCCATCTGTATATCTTCTTTGGAGAAATGTCTGTTCATGTCCCCTGCCCATTTTTTGATCAGGTGGTTTGATTTTTTGTTGTTGTGTGAGTTCTTTCTATATTATGGAGATTAACCGTTTGTCGGATATATGACTTGTAAATATTTTTTCCCAATTAGTGGGGTTTCTTTTGTTTAAATCCTGTTTTCTCTTACCTTGAAGAAGCTCGTTAGTCTGATGAAGTCCCATTTGTTTATTCTTTCTGTTGAAGAAACCGAAATTTATATTTTGAAAATCTTTCACTGAAAAGTTCAGCTCCAGGCTGGCTTGCCTATAATGAGGATTTTTTTTTAACAGCTTAAGTTTTAAAAAGGAAAGAAGAAAGGAGGAGAAAAAAAGAAAAAATTCTTGGCTATGCTGAGGCATTTGGACTTTCTGCTGAAGGCAGTGGGAAGCTGTTTAGGGTCATTGCTGTGTCAGACCTGTGAATTTTGAAGATTACATGAGCTATAGTGTTGGGAAAGATTAGAGAAGAGTTATGTTGGAGGAAGGGAAACCAGTTAAAAGGCTATTTTAGGAATTAATCATGCTTCTGCACTGTTGGTGATTCAGATGCTAATACCGCCAGCCTCGCTCACTTAATCAGAGGGACCCTAGGAGGGTTGGCTTCATTTTACGGATAGGAAAACTAGCACTTACAGAGGATAAGTTCAAAACCAAATGGCAAGTAAGTGGTGGAGCCAGGATTCAATCCAGGCATCTGACTACAGAGCTGATTTTCTCCACTACTATTTATTGAGATTTTTAATAGAGAAGCAGCAATGAGGATAGAAGAATGTGAGGGATATTTATGCCGATAAATAAGACTCTGTGACAGGTAAGATCTAAGAGACTAAAGAAAAAAGAGACATCTGGGGTGAATAAGAGGTATCTGACTGCTGACCCAGTGGATGGTAATGCCATTATCAAAACAGGAGGAATGGGTTATGGTGGAAGACGAGTGTTGAGTGTCAGGCATGATAAATTGCGAAAAGGTCCTTGGAGTATTGCAGCTCAGAAAAAGATATATGGTTGCTAGAGATTTGGAACTAGTTAAAATATAGGTGATAGTTAAAGTCATGGATATATTAATATGGTGGTCTAAGGAGAGTTTTAGAACACGTTCCTCTTATCTTGCTCTATTTGTTTTCCGTAATGTTTATACCCTTCTAACATACTATATAATTTACTTATATATTCATATTGCTTTTGTCTGACTACTCTTTATATGACATATGCTTCGAGAGAGCAGGGATTTTCATCTGCTTTGTTCACTGCTATCACAGTTATCTAAACACACGTAAACAGAACAATTAGTTAACACATCCATCACCTCACATAGTCACTTTTTCTGTGTATGTGTGTGGTGAGAATATTTAAGGTGGGAGTAAAGAGTTTTAGAGGAAAAAGGAAGTGGTCAGTAGGTCACATGCTGCTGAGAGATTAGGTAGGGTAAGGACTGAAAGTGTGTGGTAGATCAGGGAGTCAGGATATATGTGACCTTACCAAGAACAGCTTAGTAGCTTTACCTAGAAGTCATGAAAACTGGAATGCATGGATGGGTTGTAAGTTAGAGGTAAGTGAGAACTCCTCTTTGAAGAAATTTTTCTGTGAAATGCTTTATAGTTCAGGATAGTTTTATATAATATTAACTTCCCGTTTTCATAGATTCTTAATCTTTTAGGGGTGATGGAAAAGAGGAAAGGCAAATGATCAGTGCTACTTCTATACTTGAGAGCTTGACTTTGCTTCCTCCTCTGCATGGGTTCTGTGAATATCTTAACTGCTCCTTGGTTAATGTAAATTTCAGAAGGTCCTGAAATCAATTTAACTGTAATAGGACTTTATCAATAACTGAGCCAGGTGAAATGTTGAGGCTGTTTGTTTTCCTGACAGGTAGCCAGACTTTTATTAGAGATTGTTAGTGGGTGTGTATTTGTTATATTTTTATTCCTTTCAAAGAAAAAAATGTTTTCTAGGTAGCAGCAAGAGCACAATACAACACTCCACATGCCCTCTTGTTTCAGTCTGTCCTACAAACTACACAGGAAACGAAAGACATTAATCAATGCTAGAAAAGCCAAAAAAGCAGTGTTCTCCATGAGCATTACTGTGAATCTTTGCCAAATTGCCTCATGAAGTAGTAGAAGAGCAGAGGGCTGAGAAAGTGTTGAGTTTCAGCTCTGCCTCTAGCCCTGGGTAACCTTGAACCTTAACCTCTGTTTTTGTTTTCTATTTAGAATAAGGATGTAAGACCTGCAGAATTTGAAGTTCTCTTCTAAGCACTAATACTCTATAATTCATTGACCTAGTTCATCAAAGCTATATGAAGAATATATCCAACTTATTTCCCTTTATATGATATCAAAGGGCAAACACTAACGGAATTTGTTAGTGACCTGTAGAATCATGATTTAACTCCCTACCTCTTCTCTAAATACATTTAGTTAATTTTTTTAAATTCTAGAACAACACTGATCTTTCTTTATGTTTTCTTTATATAAGGTAAGAATGTGTCATGTCTTTTTTATTTTTGTTTGCTTTTGAAGAACTTAGAACTTGCACTTAATTATAAAAGTTCCAAAGGAGTCCAGCCCTGTGGCTGAGTGGTTAAGTTTGCACGCTCCCCTTTGGCAGCCCAGGATTTCACTAGTTCGGATCCTGGGCACAGACCTAGCAACCACTCATCAAGCCACGCTGAGGCGGCATCCCACATAGCAGAACCAGAAGGACCTACAACTAGAATATACAACTATACACTGGGGGGCTTTAGGGAGAAGAAGAAGAAAAAAAAAAGATTGGCAACAGATGTTTGCTCAGGTGCCAGTCTTTAAAAACTTAGTTCCATAGAAGTGATGTTGACCAAAAATTCTTAATATTTTGATATGTCAGTGTAGATTTGCTTTAATTTGGAGGACTTAAAATGGTCACTACAATTGAATATTGCCAAGCATTGGATTTTTAACCTTAGTTTATTCCTTTGGTATACAATACAGTATAATTTTTTAGTTGAAGAATAAAAAGTTCTGTCAGTTAAATAATGGTTATTTTGATGCTAAACAACTGGCTTAATCTTTTTAAAAAACAACAATAAATATTTTTGTCTTTAAATTTTTTATTACATTTTGGGGAGAATCTGCATGCACAGCAATATGATTAGTTTATTGCAATTTTTATGTCACTTGAAAGGGGGAGAAAGGAAAAGAAAGAATAGGCAAAATATTTAGTTCTACATACTGAGCTAGATGCTTTATGTATATCAGTTCACTGAGTTCTCACAAAGCAGGTATCATTCTCCTCATTTTATGTATGAGACATTAAGTAACTTGCGTGAAGTTATTCGAGTATGAAAATTAGAATTTGAATCTATTTTTTTTCTGTACCAAAGCCCTTCTTGTTTCTCCTTTGTTATATTCCTTTGTCATGCTACATCTCCTTTGAATGCTGACTAATTTTTAAGGATTCTGAGGAAGTGATTCTTAGAAATGTGGCATATGAAAACATTTATTTGCTCTTGGTATTTCTCATCAAATGCTAAACAAGAGTACCACTTTTCTGTTTTTCGCCTTGGTACTTCAAATTGCTATATAGAATTTTATTTATAGGAAGTTTATTTTGCAGTCTATTTTGAAGGCATCAATAGGATATCTTTTAATATCACAGAAAACCTTTTGACTGTTGAAGGCATAAGAGTGAAGGTGCTCAGGAAAAAATGCTTACTATTCACAAAAACTCCAACTTCAGTGGAGCTTCCATTCAAATAAGATTTATTTTCAATAACCAACTCCTTACATTTCTTAAATAAAATAAAATCTAAAGCTAACAAAATTCTTCTTTTCCTCCCATTTTAAATGCTGACTTGAATGAAACAGCAGACTTTTCCCAGAGGAAAAGCCTCAAAGATGAATCACAGTTGGTAGCTTTACTGTTTATTTTCAATGCGTAGTTTACTTGTCTATTTTTAACCAACATCCTGCTGTTTTTCACACCCATCTTTCTTGCTGTTTTATATGGCTTTGCCAAATCAGTCTATAATTGGAGGTTTACAGATCACTGTATGTATCACGTTGTACAGTAACATTAAAAATGTTCATAAGTATTATTTATAGAAAAAGTTTATTTTAGTAGTTATAGTGAAAGTTTATTCTTTTCTCTCATTTTTGGCATTAATACCTAATTCTGATTGTTTCTAAAATACCTTTTAAGACCGTTCTATTTTGAAGAGGTCAGTGAGATATCTTTTTATATCATTGAAAACCTTTTAAATGTTTAAGGCATAAGAGGTAAGGTGCTAAGGAAAAAAATATTTTCTTTGAAGGAAAAAAAAGATTTCTTTGAAATCTCTTGCCTTATCTAGGAAAATGGGTGAACTAATTTCTTCTTCCATGATATGAAACTGTAGGACAAAAATTATTCCTGTACCAGGAAAAAATTACAGAGACAAAGAAAAATTCCTCAAACACTACCAGATACTGTGGCTCATTGTTCTTTGGTCTTATTTCCTCTCATGCTCAGTGTTTTCACTTGGCGCCTCTTGTTCCAGAGATGGGCGGTGATATTAGCACTTCCACTGTTCAAGTACTGCTTCTCAGGCCCAACGGTGCCAACCTGAGAAATAATAAGGCCTTCCGGATTTCCTCATTAACTTCGTAGCTTTTTAACTTTCCTTATTAGTTTCCAATTTGTTTAGGCTTTCTGAACCATTAATAACTTTTCCATAAATGTAATGCTTTTGTTTGAAAAGAATATACAAAGAATAATTTCTTATAGGGTCATAAACCTTTGCAATAGAAAGAAATTTAATCATTCTATTATCCGTATGTTGATTTAAGAAGGACTGTTGCTTAACTTTTAAGATCTAAATAGGATAGTTCTTGTAACAGCCATTTATTGATGAGCTAAGAATTTTATCTTTTATTTTTTTTTTTAAACTTTCTTGCATCAAAAAGCTTTCCTGCCATGAATTTAATTTCCTTTACTTAGAGTCACTGTGTTCTTTTTATAGCCTGAACTCTCACTTGGGGTTTCTTTACACTTAAGTACAAATTCCTCTATTTTGTTTTGTTTTCAGGCTGATCATGTTCAGTTATTCTACGGAGATCCATTTCTTTATCTCATAGATGATGATTAAGTCATGATTGAATGATCGTCTTTGGTAACTCGAAAAGATTGGAACCCTGTCAGCCTTTTAAAATTTATGTACCTGTATAGCCAAAATCATTGTATCGAACATTAATATGGCTAAGAATGGTTCTTTGTATGTTTGTATATGATTTGCCTTTAGAATGAAAACTTTAGAGGGAATTCACTACAAGATAAAATCAGTGTTTTCCTTGGTATATGTTTAGATTTTTTTTTTTCCAATTTTCTTGACATTTAATCTTGAGTGAGAAACTTGTCCTACTTGAAATATGAGTGGTCGGGAAAGTGGAAAACATGCCTTAGAATTCAATTTGCTACAGGCATTCAGTCATCAAATAGATTTTCCTTTTGATATATTTTGAAGATCAAATGAGAGTCTTTTAAGTATTTATGGGAAAAATCATGTTGTACTTCATCTCATCACTTTTGAATGAAGTTTTTAGATTTTATTAACAGACTTTGACCTTTTCAAACCTAGGAACCCAAACTCTTTCTAATCATGCCAGGAACATTTTTGAATTTTCAATTAAAATGTGAATTTCTATGCTTCGAATGAGGAAAAATGTTCTTAGGTAGTATTTTTTTTTTTTTTTTTGAAGAATGATTTTTTCTTAGAAGTGCTTATATTTTATGTGTTTTTGAAAAGTAGTTTTATTGAGGCTTAATTTACATTCTATAAAATTCACCCAGTTTAAGTGTACAGTTTAATGAGTTTTAGTAAATTTATATACAGTTATGCAACCATCTCCACCATCCAGTTTTAGAAAACTTCAACAGGATAGATTTTTTTAAGCTGATTTCTACTTACAATTAAAGAGGTTAATTTCTTTTCTTTTAACTGAGAACATAGATTAGTTGATTACATATGTTCTTTTCTAATTAACTTTATTTATGTTCTTAATGTCTCCTGTTTTAGTAAATTATGTTGAAAAATATACTGAGTTTTGGAATAGGAATAAACAGGTTAGTGGAAGACAGACCATAACAGACTGCGGTATATTGAATCATTTAGAAAACACTGTGTGGGGCCAGCCTGGTGGCATAGTGATTAAGTTTGCGTGCTCTGCTTCGGCGGCCTGGGGTTTGCCAGTTCGGATCCTGGGCGCAGACCTATGTACCGCTCATCAGGCCATGCTGAGGCAGCATCCCATGTACAAAATAGCAGAAGATTGGCACAGATGTTAGCTTGGGGACAATCTTCCTCCTGCAAAAAGAGGAAAATTGGCAATGGATGTTAGCTCGAGGACAATCTTCCTTACCAAAAGGAAAAAAAAAGAAAGAGAAAAAACAATATTAAAAATTTGGAAAAAGAAAGGGCCATTTAATAAATGCTGTTGGGACACTTGGTTAAGCCTTAGGAAATAAATAATGATAGAATACTACCTGTTCACTAAAATAATTTAGGTTTACCATTTATTTAAGTAGAAAACATAAGTCCATAAGAAAACTTGGAGAAAATATAGACCAAAAATGATTTCTAGATGTAGAAAGACTTAGTAAGTATTTAAAAATATGGAATAAGGTATAAAGAAATACACTATTTGACTTTGACTACATAAAGTTGAAAAACATGGCAAAGGGTAAGACAAGTGATAAACTGGGAAAAATACTTGCAACAAACAGATATGAGAAGCAGGGGGTTAATGTATGCTATGTGAATATTACATTCAAATTAAAAACAAAAACGCTGAAATGCAATAGATGAGCATATAAATAGATAATTCAAAAAAGAAGAAACAAATTGCTGATAAGATGTATGTACCAAACAACAGAGCCTCAAAGTATGTGAAGCAAAAACTGACAGAACTAAAAGAAGAAATAGACAAGTCCACAATTTCAGTTGGATACTTCATTTCCACTCTCAAAAACTGATAAAAACTACTAGACAGAATGTAAGGATTAGAAGAGCTGGACAATACCACCAAACAAGATATAATTGACTTTTTAGAGCACTTCATCCAGCAGCAGCGGAATACAAATTCTTTTCAAGTTCCCATGGAACATTCACCAAGATAGACCATACCTGCATCATAAAACAAAGTTCAACACGTTGGAAAAATTGAAATCAGTTAGAATGTATTCTTTAACCATAATGGAATCAACTAGAAGTCAGACAGTACACTTCTAAGTAATCCATGGATAAAAGAGGACGTCTCAAAGGAAATAAGAAATACATTGAACAGAATGAATATAGAGCAAATCATAATTTTTGTAGCACACACACACAAAAAAAAGCAGTGCTGAGAGGTAAATTTATAGCACTGAATGATTATACGAGAAAAAAGAAAGATCTTGAATCAATGATCTAAGCTCCCTTCTCAAGAAAATAGAAAAATAATTGCTAATCAGTGGGCATAAAGTTTCAATTAAGAAAGATGAGAAAGTTCTAGAGATCTGCTGTAGAACATTGTACCTATAATTAACAATACAGTCTTGTACACTTAAAATTTTATTATAAGGTAGATCTCAAGTATTCTTACGGTAAAATAAAGTTTAAAAAAATAGGAGCAAAATAAACCCAAAGCAAGCAGAAAGGGACAAGTAATAATGATAGAAGAGCGGAAATTAATGAAACTGGAAACAGAAACACAATAGAGAAGTCAATCAAAATTAAAATGAAATAAAGGAATGCTACAAAGAATTCTTCATACATAAATTTGACAGCTTGGATGAAATGGACCAACTCCTTAAAAAACACAGACTACTGAAACTTACCCAAGATGAGAGAGATTCTCTGAATGATCCTGTAACTATTAAATTGAATTGTACTTAGAAACTCTTTGGAGTGAGGGGAAAAAAGCTCCAGGCCCAGATGATTTCACTGGTGAGTTCTGTATGTTTAAAGAAGAAGAAACACCAGTCATACACAGTCTATTCCAAAAAATAGTTGAGGAGGTAATCCCTTTCTATCTCATTTTATGAGACAATCATTATCCTGATCCCAGTACCCGACAAAGATGGTAGAAAAAATGGAAACTACAGACCAATATCTCTTATGTTACTTATGTGTTAAAATCCTCCACAAAATATTGGCACACCAAATCCAACTATATATAAATAGAATTATACACTATTGCTAAATGAGATTTGTTCCAAGTATGCAAGGCTGCTTCAACACTTGAAAATAAATCAATGTACTCCACTATATCAATGGATTATAGAATCATATGATAGTATCAGTTAATATAAAAAAAGCATTTGGTAGAATCCTGTAGCCATTCATGAGAAAAATTCTCAGCAAGGTGGGAATAGAGTGGTAAGACCACAACTTGATGTAGAGCATATATAAAAAACAACAGCTGATCTAATACTTCGTTGTCAAAGATTGAATGCTTTCCTCCTAAGATTGGGAATAAAGTAAGGCTGTCCACTCTCACCCTTCCTATTTAATAATGTATTGGAAGTCATATCCAGTACAATAGGCAAGAAAAGAAAATAAAAGGCATAGAGATTAGAAAGGAAAAAATGGAAACCTTCCCTATTTGCAGATAATATGTGCCAGTGTGTAGAAAATTCGAAAATATCTATAAAACGTCTGTTAGAAGTAGTAAGTGAATTTAGCAAAGTTGTAGGATACGAAGTCCACACAGAAAAATTAAATCTTTTTTTTTGTTTTTCCTTTTTCTCCCCAAAGCCCCCCAATACGTATTTGTATATTTTTAGTTGTGGGTCCTTCTAGTTGTGGCATGTGGGATGCTGCCTCAGCATGGCTTGATGAGTGGTGCCATGTCTGCACCCGGGATCTGAACCGGTAAAAACCTGGGCCGCCAAAGCGGAGTGCGTGAACTTAACCACTTGGCCATGGGGCTGGCCCCAGAAAAATTAATAATATTCCTATATACTAGCAATGAACAATTGGGAACAAAATTTAAAACATTGTACAATTTACAGTTGCTACAGAAATAATGAGATACCTACATATAAATTTAGCAAAATGTCTATAGGATCTGTAATGTGAAAACTATAAAACACTGATGTATGAAATTGCCTAAGACCTAAATAAATGGAGAGAGAAATTGTGTTCATGGGTTAGAAGACTCAACTTAGTTAAGATGCCAGTTCTCTTCAAACCTCCCTTCCAGCAGGATTTCTTTTATAACTCCAGACAGTATGATTCTAAAATTTATATTGAAAAGCAAAAACACTAGAATAGTTCATCTATTTTGAAAAAGAAGTTACCTGATTTTAAGTATTATATAACTTCAGTAATCAAAACTGTGGTATTAGTGGCAAGACTGAATCCAGAACTGTACCTTTATAAGTATGGTTAGCTAATTTTTGACAAAGGAGCAGAAGCAATTCAGTGGAGAATGGGTAGTCTTCCAACAGATGGTGTTGGAACACTTGAATACGGATTGGGGAAACAAGTGAACCTCTACCCAAACCTCACACCTTATACAAAAATTAACTCAAAAATGGAGCACAGATCTAAATGTAAAAAATAAAACTAAAACTTTTAGGAAAAAACATGGCTGAGGGTCAGCTGAGGATTTCTAGGATATAACACTAAAGGTACAATCCAGAAAAGTATCAGTAAGTTTGACCTCATTAAAATTAAAAACTTATGATATGCCAAAGATCCTGTCAAGAGGATGGAAAGACAAGCCGTAGACTGAGAAGATATACTGCAAATCACCTATTCAACAAAAAACTTGCGTCCACAATGTATTAAGAACTCTCTAAACTCAGTAGTAAGAATACCAAAAATCTAAATAGAAAATGGGCAAAGGGCTTGAGCAGACATTTCATTAAAGAGTACATACACATGGATAGCAAATATTTACATCAATATGTTCAGCATCATTACTGATTAGAAAATTATGAGGGGAATATAAATACCTATTAGATATAGGTAATATATAATATAAATATAGAAAATATATATAACTATTGCAGAAATTCCAATTAAATCCATGATGATATGCCACTACATAACTATTAGAATGGCCCAATAAAAAATATAAGTGAAAAATATGTTTAAAAAAGATATAGCCAATTGGTGCTGGCCTGGTGGTGTAGTGGTTAAGTTTGTGTGCTCCGCTTCAGGGTTTACAGGTTCAGATCCCAGGTGCAGACTTAATGCACTGCTCATCAAGCCATGTTGTGGTGGCATCCTATATACAAAATAGAGGAAGATGGGCACCGATGTTAGCTCAGGGCCCATCTTCCTCACCCCCTCTCCCCCCAAAAAGGCCGATAAAGAGCTTCTCTCTTATATGGACCCCTATGAGAGTGAGAAGTGCTTGAGTTGTAGAGTTTTCTAGAAGAGACACAAATTCAGTTTGTAATGAGGAAGCAGTTCTATATAAGCATGTCTAGTAAATAGCTTAAAGAGATACAAATAGAAAGAGATCCAAAGCACTAAGGTTCCAGTAATTTGACTAAATTTTCACCTCCATACCTTCTTTTCTTTTGGTGATTTTGTTTTCTTTTCCTTAAACTGCACCTCCCAAATCATAGCCTTGGCCCCACAAAAACCTGATTAGCATTCGCAGACAAAAGAGGATAAGGGGTGATGGAAAGCCACTGAATTCATTTGGTAGCAAAACACTTTATAGGAAAGACTTCTGCTGTGTATAACATTCTTGAAAATATAAACCTTATATTGATAATATATTTATTATTTATATAACAAGTTGTTTGAAAAAGGGTATGAAGTGGCATAAATAATTGGTTTAGTACAAGATAAAACCTACATAAGTTCCTAGAGCCGCTATAGTAGTATCTAACTCTTGGATGGGATGGGCTCTGGAGTCGAACTTCCCAGGTTTGAATATCAGCTCCACCACTTACTAGTTGTCACTTAACATTTCTCTACCTCAAGTTTCTGATCTATAAAATGGAAATAATAATAGTGTTTATCTCATAAGAGTTGTGAAAATTATTTAGCACATGTAAAGCATTTATAACAGTAACTGGGACATAGTAAGTCCTCAGTAAGTGTTAGCTGTCATTACTAGCTCTTAATTGTGAATATTTTAAGATAAGTGTACTCAAAATCTTAGCTTCATTTGAAGTAAACTAAGATGTTGTCTTTGCCTAAAGTACTCCTTTTTTGTTGTTTTGTTTTAGACGTAGTGAAAAGACCTTGTAAGGAGTACCAAAGAACTTTCAAATATTAAGAACTAAAAAAAAAAAAAGAATTTGACAGAAAGCAAACGTGATGTTTCTTGAATTTAATTCTCTTCTAAGCATTTCCCTCAATTTTCTTTTCCTCAGATATATCCTGAATATTTTTTATCACTATGTAAACTTCAGAACAATTCATTTTATATTATTCAAAATCTTATTATAGTCTATTTTATTTTGGGACCTTTTAAAAGCTTTTCCTATTAATCACAGTTTTCCTTTTGTCTTTATAGGTCACCATTTGCTGCCGTCACAGACTATTCAGTTACAAGGAATAATGTCATACAGCTCTGCTTGGAATTGACAACAATCGTGCAACAGGTATTAGCTGACAAACTTTCCTTCTGTTAATTTACTAGCTATTTCATATTCTAACAATGAGAACTGTTCCTGTTTACTGAAAGTTTATTAGATGCTGGTTTGGGAGGTACTCATTCAAAGACAAATGGTTCTAAAGAAACCAAATATGTAATTATTAATTGGAAAACTGTTCATATAGCCCAATAAACATGGGTTTTATTTACCAGAAGATGTAAAAGTAACCTGAACTTCTGGAGGCATCATTATAATAAGGTCATAAGTCTGTTAGTCTCACACTTTTAGTGGGGATGACTAAACTGTATTGCCTTTCACAAAATTGAATTGCCCCATTTGTATAACAATCTGAGACTTTTGCTCTAAGGCACTATTAGTTCCTTACTAGTGCAACTATTAGTTTCATTTATATAGGTACACATACAAACAACTATACATAATAACCTTTAACAGTTGTCTGCTTATATGACCTGATGTTTTTATTTTGAATATTATTTAGGCCGGAGATTTCCAAATCAAATTCCTCCAGGAGTGCAGCAGCTAATATAAATGTTCGAATCAAGCCTGGCATAAGATATGGAGGAATGGTGGAGGGGTGAATTGACTAGAATCCTGCAAAAATTTGTTTAAATTTGGTAACAAAACACATCTGAGAGATCTGAGACCTGCAGCCACCACTCTGTAAGACTGATGCCAGCCTGTTGCTGCTGCTGTCTCACAGTGCCATTATTTGTTAACCTATCCACTGATGCAGAAATAGGGAAAGCAGAGGATAACATATGCTGACACAGAAGATTATTGGGTAAACTGATGATTTAATTTATCCTCTACCTCCTGTCCTTTATTACCAGAAATAATGAAGAGCTTTTTATATTGCCTGTATTTTCTCAAAGAAATAAGAAATTTATTAATATAGATTTAAATGCTTCAGGATATTTTCTCTTGTACTGTATAGATTTTATTTGCACCATTTCTCTGAAACTGCAGGTTTTAAGATGTTTTTCATTATAGAAAGGAGAGTAACTTTGTGAATTTTAATTGTGGAACACATCAGACATCAGGATTAGATGATGGCAGAAAGTCAGCAACTCATTGCTGTTAATCACAGACATGCATGAATATGGTGAACATTTTATGAGCTTTGAAATACCCTAACAGTTTCACTGCATGTCTTCATATTTGATAGCAGTAAATTTTATTTCTGAATTTCAGAGATCTTAACTAGATAATAGGAAGAAGACTGGCATTTTAGGGCAAGAGTCAGTAAACATTTTCTGTAAAAGGCCAGACAGTAAGTGTTTAAGCTTTGTAGGCTTTAGGGTGTCAGATGCAACTACTCAACTCTGCTGTTGTAATGCAAAAGCCCCCATGGACAATGTGTAAATGACCGGGCATGGCTTTGTGCCGAGAAAACTTGTTTTACAAAAACAGACAGCAGGTCTAATTTGGCCTACTGGCCATAGTTTGCTGACCCGTGTTCTAGGGCAGTGCTAGTCCACTGTGGTCTGCAGGTCAGCAATATTATTATCACATGGAAATTTGTTAGAAATTCAGATTCTTGGTATCTACCCCAAATGTACTGTGGAGAGGGCCCAGGAATCTGCATATTTACTAGTTTTCCAGGTAATTCTGGTTCTCATACATTATTCTAGGGTGCAGGGATAAAAGAGCAATAATATAATCTATGAGTAATTTTCTTTGTAGTTCTGTATTATCAGTGACATTTCTTCAGAACTCTATTTTCTAAAGTTCTATTTCTTTTAAAGGTATTAAACTTGACCAGAGTTTTGAGCTGTGGATAACAAACCAGATTATTAGTTTCTTCCCTTTTAGTATGAGAGAAAGAAATTCTCTCTGATGTGAGGGTACCTATTACACAGTATTTGTGTGATTATCATTCATAGTCTCTTAATACTGGATATGTGCTCAGTAGCAATCTATATACAAACAATCATAGTAATATAATAATTATTAACACTTATCTGCTATGTGACAAGATCTATGATAACTGTATTCTGTGTATTAAAGGTTTTTATTTATATGTGAGACCCAAGGCAGTTGAAATACCATGGAATTAAATAGGAGAATTAAAAGTTTGTTTATTTTTCACCTTTTTAAACATGAGAAACTCATAGTCCATCTGATGTCAACTTCCAAAATAACTTCATTTCCAAGCAGAATTATGACAGAAAGTGGGTGTTTTTCATTTCTTGTCTCTTCTCCAAATATCTGGATCTGGATGGCCTGTTTTTATGTTTACTTTTGAGTAATTGGTCCACTCTTTGTTGCCTTATAAACCAGGACTGCAATTCTAAATGGCAACCATAATAAGTTTTCTTGAAAATCTTAAAGGAGCATACTCGGGTGTATTCATTTTCACTTAATTCATACATACCTAATGTTTTCCTGTATCAAAAAGGAATAAACAAAGTGATCTTGACCCAAAAAAAAGCTACCTTTTTTTAACTTTTATGTAGAGAATGAGGTCAGAGATGGAGAGTTTTCTATGTTTAGAACTCACAGGTTCCAGAGCATACCACTCTAACCTTCAGATGTAACATTGGGAAGAATGGCTGAAATGATTTTCAGTGAATTGAGATTTCCTGTACAGACACGTGCAAGGGCAGTTTGTGTCAGATATGACTAACCCACCCATTCCGCTATTTTAAGAACCTACCATCTAAGTAACAAGTGATTCATTTATTGTTTGTTTCCAGAATGTGTGCACACCTGCTATTAAGAACTACTTCATAGAAAACATATGGCATTTTGATATTGCCCTCAGAGGTTTGTTCATGCTCTCAACAGGACCTTTTAACAGCTGCACTATTTGGCTCAACATTCTCTTTAGGAATCTTACTTCAAGGCATAATGTGTTTAAGGTTTGCTATTTACAGATCAGGAAACATTAGGTAGAATAGAGAGAGATGCTATTACAGGTTGAACTTTTGAGTACATTCCATCTTGACCAAACACAGAATTATTGAAATTACTTCAAATAATTGAAATACTCCAAATATACTCAAGATGTAGAAGGACCTATACTCTCCACCTACTATATACTTTGTTTTGAAGAGGATGCCTTGCCCTCCTTTGGACATTTTGTTCTAACAGTACCTATTTCTGTTTTTTTTAAAGTTCAGTTGCTCATAACGTTTGTCACAGTTTCTTCTGCCTCACTCTCATTTTCCCATCACTGTCCTGTCCCACATGTCACCTTTAAGAGGCGTCTGAACAAAAACCTCTATCCGTGGGTGTTCTTGGTTATCTCCTTGCCCACCCTGTCCCAACTTGTGCTTGACTTGATATCTTAATTTGTCTACTTTAACTAAGTCTTTTCTGTTGTACCTTAAAGGAAATATGAGATGAAAATTTCTATTAATACATCTTCATGCCATCCTGATTTAATCTATTTATAAGTATAGAATTGATCACTTTCAGACTAGTCATCCCAAAGCCCAGCTCCAATCTTTTCACTTTCAACAATTTTCCACTAATTTCCAAATTGATTACAAACTCCTGCCTTTGGAATTCAGAGGTCGCCAGATATGGTCCTGACAAGTTCAGTTTTGTCTTCCAGTACTCCCATGCATCTTAATTGTAGTCTAGTTCATGTGGATGAATTACCATTGGTAAAATAGATCTTGTAGCTTCATCTTATTATGTTGTGAGGCCGCCTCAGAACATGCCCCATATCTTTTTATCTCTGTCTGTTAACATTATGTCCCATCCTTAAAGATCTCTAGGAAATGCCACCTCATTCATATAACTTACTATTTCCCACAACTGTTTGTGTCTTCCCCCTACTTTGACCATTTATATTTAATGTAATTATTGATATGGTTGGGATTAAATTAAATATACCACCTTGCTGTTTGTCTTCTATGTTTCTTTGTTCTTTTTTCTCTCTTTTATTCTGTATACTTTTTTATTAATTATTTTTTATGATTCCATTTTGTCCCTTTTGTTGACTTAGCTATGATTTTTTTGTTGTGTGGGCAGAGGGTAAAAATCTCTTAAGATTACATAGCATTTCACATCTCGTCTATGACAGTTATATTTGGCTGTGAATAATAAATCTGATATCCGTTAGGTTATGAAATCCTTGGAGACAGGAACAGTGTCTTGCTCATTTTCATATATAGTGGGTGCTCATTACATACTTGTTAAAATAAATCGACCTGAGCCCCAGTTACCCCTGTGGTTAGCACATGCTCGTTTGTACTCTTCCAAGAAAAATTTGGAATTAAATGCATGAATTGTTAGTCATTTTCATTTCACCTCCTGTGTAAAAGCTGCAGCCCTGTCTCTGCTATTCATGTAAAGAGCCCCGGAGATATGCAGGCATACCCGTCACTACATCTCAGCTTATTCATTAGTTAAAATATGAGTATTGATCCTCGTAACGACTTTCTAATGCTAGAATGAAAGTGAATAAAACTTCTGAAACACTATGCAAATATATAATAGTAAAAAAACGTATCTTTTAGAGGAAACCTAATTATAGGCATGATATATTAGTGCTTATAAATTCTCTCTTAAAATAATCTATTGTGTTTTTATTGTTCTGTGATATCGTATCTTTGGTACCAAGTTTTTCTGGGCTCTGGTCTGTTGCTACTTGTCATAGCAATAGGAATGAGGATGATTGATAAAATAATGAAATAAAATAGTGATGTGTTCATTTCTTGAAAATGAAACTGTTGATGATTATATTTTATTTAGACTCTGCGCTTCTATATTTTCAAAATTTTCTAAAATCAATTTGAGTTAGCAGAAAAACAAAAAATGAGTGCTATGTACATTGAGGAAATACTACTTTGATAAAAGAGCATAGCATAGACGAGTACTTATTATATTTTAAAGTAAGTTACATAGTTTACAAACAGTCAGTGTCTATCTAATGGACTCATTTAGCCATTATATACACACTAATCACTTCATTCACTTGGAATTGTATGCAGTATTTGAAAACAGGAATTAAACTTAAGCTGCCAGTAAAAGAGGCCAATATGGATAAGCAACATGTAGATTTTTAAAAAAAATATCTAGGGCATGCATTTATTACCAGGCTTTCAAGAAATCTCATCTGAACAGTTATGATAGTTATGCTTTGAAATATGCTGTACTTCAAATTATTTTTACTCAACTTTAATTATTTTTATTCCCTTTGCAGCAAGATGAGGTGATCAATATCTAAAAATAGACTGTCACAAATAGATTTTTTTCCCTTCTTAACACAAAGGGGTGGTGCCATGAAGTAAGTGGAAAGTGCTTCTTGATATTGGCTACTTATATTTAAAGTAATGCTAATGTTAGAGGAGAAAGATAATGTAAATTTATTTTAACAAGCTCTTTTTGGAGGAATTTATTTAATCTACTATATCTGTTTTTTCCAGTTGTGATGGATTTAGATAGTTATATTTGAAGTCTTTTAAGGAGATCTTCCCCCATCACTTCCCACCCCACGTAAGATTGATTATGATAGCGCATTTGAGAAAAAATGAAAACTCATTTTAAAATGTTAAATGGAAAGAATTCTCACGAAAAACTGAAGCTTCATTTAGAGCACTGTCAGCAACTGAATCAGAAAAATGAGACAGGTACCCACCCACTTCTTGTCAACATTGAAATAATTGCCATGATGCCTGCCCTAATGGGTATCAGCTTAACCTAAAATTATTCCACTGTACCGTTTTTCTGTTTTCCACTTCAAACACAAAAATGATTAATTAGATTGTGACTACTTAAGAAATGGGCAAAAAAGTATCGATTTGCAAGGTGAAACTTTCACGGGACTTAGAATACTTGGGGCAAGGGACAGAGGGCAGAGAGAGTGAGTATTGGGAGACTTGAGGCTTAACCCTGTTTCTTCATGAGCATTTCACCTTGGACAAACCATGTAACTGCTGTGTCATCTAAAGACAGAAATGATTCTATCTGTTATTTTAAGAATCAAATTAGATGTATTAAAAATGGTTCACAAACATGAAGTGAAAAACGAAAGTAATATTCATAAAATGGATGAGAAATAAACTTGATAAAACGAATTAGAATAACAACTGTTTTAAATAATAAACGTACACAGATTTTTTTTCTCCATTTGATGTTAGTTTTCTTCAGCTTCATATACAGTGAATTCTGAATTACATGCTGTGAGAAAAATTTCAACATGTTGTAAGACATTTTAAATCAGATTTTGAAATGTTAGATAGAGAGTGAAAAGTTTCTTTTAAAATTCAAGTTCTGGTGATATACTTTTATCTGAAGTGGTCCCCTCTAAATCATTATGTATTAACATGTCTTTATGTTTTCTTATTGACTTGCTCATTTTTCAACCTATTTAGATCCCCTTTTCCATGTCCTTGGATATCACTGGTTTTCTGAATAGTGTTCAAAACATGTTACTTTCCCTTACAGTTGGAAAAAAAAGAAACGATCAGTAATCTTTCATGTAAGATTGTTGCAAAATAACTTTTGAGAAGAAAACAAATGCAAAGAAAAAAGAAATTCTAGAGATCTTTCTTAAAACATCTTAACTATGCAATTTTTACCTACTGCATAGCCAGCACTTTCCTTCCCCACTGTCTAAAATTTAAAGAAATAGCATTTATTGTTCAAAAAATCTTAACTGAGAGAATCATCACCAAGAACTGAAATGAAAGTTCATTTAGATGTTGAGAGAGAGTTTTTATGGTCCTTGCTTGTATTCATTCCATCGATGTTGTATACCATCAGTATAAAGGTTTGTATGTAGCACATTCTATGCTCCTCTAATTATTTTCCACATTTTTTTAAGTTATAAAAGTAATATAATTTGGGGGCCGGCCCACTGGTGCAGCAGTTAAATTTGCACTTTCCGCTTCGGCGGCCCGGGGTTTGCCAGTTCGCATCCCAGGTGCTATTGCTTTGGTCTTTCCTACAATGGATGTCTTTTCTTAAATTGTTATTCTGGCTTTTTGACTTCATTTCTTTGATTTAGTTTCATATTTGACTGTTGGATGTATTTTGTTTCTTTTTAAATCTTTATTCAAGAAAATAGAAAAAACGTTCTTTAAAGATGATTATTGGAAGAGGTTATTTTTGATGGGCAACTTCCTCTAAATTATGTGTGTGTGCTTTCTAATCACTTTTGTTACCTTTACACTATTTTAAATACAAATCAATAAAAATAAACAATTTGTGAACTATTCTCTACATATGCATTTTTATATAAAAATATAAATGAGCATATTGAGTGTTTAGCCCTTTTTAAAATGTATTCCTGCTTGAATTTAATCTAACCTGTTTTATCTTAATCAGGTTATTTACTCAAGGTAAATACTCAAGAGAAAATAGGAAGATACCCAAGCTTTTATCTAGGACTTACTGAATTGATACTTGTGGTTTAAATTATTAGAGGACATATTTATAAAAATAAAAATTGAAAAAAAAATTACAGAATTTTGTAAAAGTAAATAGCCCAGAAGTGATTTTTAAAGTTTCATTAAGGATTTATGCAAAGAAATTTGGCCTGTGAGTTTATTGACGATAGCTATTGTATTTTACTTCATTATATTTCATCTGTATGAGTAGTACCTCCTGTATTGTCTTGGTTGACATTTTATATCATTTATTCTTACATTTTTATGGCAAAACAGTTTAGTGCACTTTGACATAAGGGAGATCTGAGTCCATCATCCTGCCTCTGCTTTTTGACAAACTATATAAACTTGGACAAATTACTTCATATCTCTGGTGGTCTTTGTCTTTATCTATAAAAGTAGATCACCACTCTGTTGGATTATTGGAAGATTACTGTGAATATTGGAGATTGATCTAGCCCATAATTTGGCATTTAGCAGGAGCTTAATAGATGCCAATTTTATTTTTCCTTTTTCTCCTCAAAGCCCCCCTGTACATAGTTGTATTTTTTTTTAGTTGTGGATACTTCCAGCCGTGGCATGCGGGATGCCACCCCAGCATGACTTGATGAGGGGTGCCATGTCCGCACCCAGGATCCGAACTGGCGAAACCTTGGGCTGCCAAAGCGGAGCTCACAAACTCAACCACTCAGCCACAGGGCTGGCCCCTAGATGGCAATTTTAGTTACCTTATATAGCAAAAGAAGCTTTGGAAACTTTGCTCCGTAGAAAATTTAAAACAAGTGATGCTCTGCTTACTTTTGGTATTGAGTGGCAGTGAAGAAAGACCTATTTCTAGGATGAGTGATTTTTTAAAAAGCATTTTGGTTTAATTTAGGATATTCTTTAGATTTTAATGCAAATTGATTACTGTGCTTCATATTCTGGAAGATATTTTGAAATATCCATGTTCAAATGTAATACAGAAGTTAATTTTGATCACCTGTGAGTTTGCCATCCCTAGTCACATATTCAAGTAACCTAGAGTTGAAAATGGAAAATTCAAAATGTTGAAAGGTAAAAGGCCAATGTATAAGTCAGTCACACAGAATGTGTGTTGTAAACGGGATATTAAGATTCAAGTAGTAGTTAAATACATGTAAATTTCTAAAATGGAGCTATAAATTCTACTAGGGTAGGCAGGGTATATATTCTATGGTCCATGTAGTACGTATTAAAACATATAAAAGCCCAGCCAGGATAGTCTCTTAGTCATCTCAAACATAACCTTAAATCCTGTTTTTGCTATATTCTTAGGGTTAGTGTTTTAAGCCTTCCTGAAGCAGACATTCTAGGTGACCTGAAAATTGGACTGGGGCTCTTGGGATTGAAACTGGGGCATTTCAGACCAAAAACCAGGACAAGATTTACAGGTAATTTTTAAACAATGTGAATTATTTTACTTAGCATAGCTGTTGAAGGTAATACGAAAGGTGATTCTGATTTTTTACTTTATATTTAAACAAACAATGTATTTAGTTCGGTGTAATTATACCTAATTCTTAAGTTTTCTTCGGCTGTTTTAGTTGATCATGAGGAAGCAAAACCAATGTCTTTTTAAACTTTCCTATATAATCCTATTATGGTGAATCAGAAATTAGATATAGAACTATTAGGCATAGTACCCAGATAACTAGAGAAATTTTTTTCTGAAGACAAATATAAACAAAAATAAACAATTTGCAAAGCTGAGATTATTGTATATGTATACCTCTATCTCTTCAAAGGCCTAGAATATAGCATTATAGTCAGAATAGATATAAATACACAGAGAAATCCTCATTCTTGATATAAAAAATAAAATGATTATTGGTAGCTACAAGCTTTCTGAAGACTGAGAATGAAAAGGTAAATAAGAGTGATGAGATTGCTGCATTCTAAGACTTTAGGAAATCACTATTTACAACATGGGGACATAATAATTTATTATTCTTCCAGCTTTCTGACACTGGCCTGATTTGTGAACAAAAACTTAAAAACTTACTGTATAAAGATGTAGATAGTATCACCACCAGTAATAACAGAAGAACTAGATGTGTGGTGTACTGTACTAGTCAAATTGTTTAGGTAGCAAATGGCAGGATACTATTTCTCAGACATCTTTTTTTGTCAGTGTATTACATTAAACAATGCATATCGTTTATGTTATGAAGCATAATAAGAAGTCAAATATTCATGAATCTGCCATCTAATTTAATAACTAGACATTACCATTATTGTTTTAGTTACAATTGTGCTCTCCCTCATCTCATCACTCTACGTCTTAGGATGTTTATTATTTCTTTTCTTTTTCTTAAAATAGGTTTTTTTTCCTGCTTTTTCTCCCCAAGCCCCCCTAGTACATAGTTGTATATTTTAGCTGTGGGTCCTTCTAGTTGTGGCATGTGGGATGCCGCCCCAGCATGGCTTGATGAGTGGTGCCATGTCGGCGCCCAGGATCCGAACCAGCGAAACCCTGGGCCACCCAAGCAGAACGAGCGAACTTAACCACTTGGCCATGGGGCCAGCCCCTTAAAATAGTTTTTATATTCTTTTCTAAACCTCTCATTTAATTATGCTTGTCTTTGAGCTTTATAAAAATAATATCACTCTGCATATTACTTTTTTCACTTCATATTGTATTTCTGAATTTATTCATGTTTTGTTCAATCATTGTAGTTCATTCACTTTCACTTCATATAGTACTCAATTGTGTGTATATACTCCTCTATGTTTATCTGTTCTCCTGACCATGAACATTTGGATATATACCTACATTTAAATATATACATAGGAGGATAATTGCTGGGTTGTACAGTATGTACACGCTCATCTTTACAATTGTACCACATCCTTTGCTTAAAGTTTTATTGTTTATTTATGTAGTGTACTTTCATTGTCTTACTACTCTCTGAATTACTGTATTTTTGTCATATTGTCTCATTATGCAGTTCACCAAGAGGCTTTTAAAATTTTCTCACAAAGACTCTAAAGAGAGAGAACTTTTACCATTATTACTATATGAGATATATGGAAACAGATGTGGAAAGATGAGTTAGGTGATTCTTAATCCTTATAGGTGATAAAATAAACTTCGGAAGAGAGTCCTGGAGATGCTACCATTTGTAATGTACTATGATTATTCTTTTTAAAGAATCAAGCCAAAACTAATACCAATCTATTTAAGAGAAGATTTGCTGTAGGAGACTTAGTGAAATCTTAGTGTCTGCCTCATATACCTTGGTGTCTCCAGTGCCTGGCAAATAAATGTTTGTTGAAAGAATGAAAGGCTTCATTTTCCCCTTAAAATTTCACCCAAAAAATGGTTACAGGATTTTAAATTAAGCAGCTGTAACTCACTCTGATGCTGATGAAGACCTAAAAGAGAACTAAACAGAAAATACTGATTTTTCAAAGTTGATGAAATCCAGGTATATCATGTTTATTACAAATACAAAATTAGTCCTTTAAACTTTAAAGCTACTTCTTCCTATTCCTTCTATTAATCCTTGCAACTCCAGGGAGATGAGCTGGGGGGAAACAGTGGTGATAGCATCAGTCTCCTCCGTGAAACGAGTAATGAGCTGGTGAATTGAGAAGAAGAAGGGAAAGGAATTACTGTGGAGAGGACCAGAGGCTCAGAGAAGGTTGCTTTTGGAGTAGAAAAGGTTCTCATTACTGTCCAGTCTGCTTCCCCCTCTCTCCAAATAAATCCATGTGTGCGTTTCTGAGTATCATTTAGAATGCTTTTGTAGCTTAAAAATTCTAATTTTGATCTGATGTCAAATTTGGAAACCTATAGGGCATAAAGGAGTATATAATACTATTGGACTATGCAATGCCAGAGTGGGAGTTATAAAAGTACCTAAGGAGGAAAAATCTAAAGTTCCATTAGGTACCTTTATTGGTTCTGGTTCTGTAAATATTTTCTTGTGTATCTTGCTCCTCTTTAAGTGCTATCCCCAAAGTTTTTTAATGCCTTTTCAAATGTCTACCCTAACGCTATTCAGCAGTTATTAATACCATAACTATTAATTTCCTATTTAATGTCTCACTCTTTGCCACAGCCCTCCTCACCCCACTAAATATGTCACTAGGCTTCCTGTACTTCTCATTAAACTATCTACACAAATGTTCCCCTGCCCTGTCCCCCCAGGAGGATTCTGAACTGCCTTTCGGAATTGAAATGTGTTTTGCCCTGGGCTCTTTCTTTCACCTCTGTAACCCCTCCCTCAAACCATATCATCTGGATAAACCTTATTCCTTACGATGTTTAAAAATTATTGGCAGGAAACAAAGGACTATATGAAGTTTAATAGGCAGGCGATAATATCATTACTATTTTGAGGGTGGCAGAGTGCTTTTACAACATTTTATCAGATTTGTTCCTCACAATAATCAGATGAAGTAAGTAGACCAGATGTCATTATCTGAATTTTGTAAGTGAGTAAATGGAATTTCAGAGAAGGAAAGTGACATAATCGATAAGTGACATGGCCATGACTTACATCCAGGTGCTTTGGCATAGTTTGTAATACTTTCTGCTCATTGCTCCTCAAGTTTGTCTTCACCTTAGAATCAAATAAAGAGCTTTTTAAAAACGCTGATATCTGCACCCCATCCAAGACCTATTAAATTAGACTCTCTGTGGTGGGGCTTGATGTCAGTATTTTTTAAATGATGCATCAGTTCATTCTAATATGGAGCCAAAGTTGATAACCACTGTGGTGTACTCACACTTTACTGGTTTTAGTGTGAGATGAGTGTGAGGTGGAAAGAAAATATATTTGATCAAGAACATTGTTTCCCAAAGAGGAGTGGTCCCTGGACCATGATTCACCTGGGGAAGCTTGTTAAAAATGCAGATTCCTCAGACTTCACCACAGGGCGAATGATTGAGAACTGTGGATCAGGAGATTCAACTATTTACAGCTGATATCAGCCCAGAGCCTGCATTTTTATAAAGGAGGCTAGTTAAAGTTTGAACTTAAAACTATAGTTAATCAGTTGTTCATAGTCCATTTGTGCTGCAAATGCGTATCCAATAGGATTAGACTTACTCTTTGAAACATCAAATATAAGTTGTTAATGAAAATGGTCATTGTGCATTTGTAATAAGGGGAGAACCAGAGCTAGAAAGTAATGTGGTATCAACAGACAGGGGCAGGAACTAGAGTTATTAAAACAACAAGGAATAATAACAACGTTTTTAGCATTATTATAAATCATATTATGCCTTACATGGATTATATCATTGAATTATTACAAAACTCTATTGCATAGATTTTCATACCAACATAAGATGAAAGCAACAAGCCAAAAAAATACAGAGCTATTAGTTATATGCACTGATTTTCTAAGGCATTTAGAAATGACCAAAGTAGTTTTTAATAACCCAGGCCTCTTGGGTTGGGTCAGAATGACCACCAACATCTGATAGGTAATTCATATGAAATTAGGTCCTAACATAAGTGAAATAATGGATTGAAATTATAGCTGAGAGTGGCAGGTTGAAGAATTGGTCAGAATTAGGTAATTAGGACTAGTGAGCATGAATCAGACTTAGAACATGAGGCAAAAATTATCTATAAATACAAGATGGGAAAAGACTAGATTTGCATGAAAGTAGCCGAATGTAATGGGAGGTTGCTTGTGAATTACAATGTGTGAGGAATGACATAGCATCTCTGAAAAATAGCACTCATATTTCCTGAAATGAAGAGGTACAGCATGTAAAATTCATGGAATAGTTCTTGCATTCAGCTCTGCATTAGTTAGGTCTTCATTTGCATGTGTGTTTTCCCGTTGTATTTGGTGGAGGATTGTGTCAGTCAAGGTAAGCTGGATTATGCTGCAATAACAAACAACCTGAAAATGTTAGTGGCTTTTAATGATGCTCATGTCCAGTGCTCATGTTCCATGTCCGTCCTGAGTTGCCATAGCTCTACTCCACATCCTCTTACTTCAAAGCCCAGAGTAGCCTCTTCTTGAACACTGCTGGTCATCGTGGGAGGGGGAAGAAAAGAGAGCATGGTGAACTATGCACTGGTTCTTAAAATTTCTTCAAGGAAATGAGACATAATTTTTCACATTTCGTTGGTGAAAATAAGTCACATATCCATGGCTGACTTCAGTGGCTCAAGGAAGTTTACTTTTCCCTTAAAACAAGGAAGTGTATATTTAGAAATCATAATACAAATCTGCCACTGCAATGAATCTATAAGGAATTTCAGTATAGCATTGTACTAGAATTTTAAGGACAACATTGTTTATTTGAATATAAGGAAACAAAATTATGGGGAAAAATTTTAAATATCACAAAAACAGCTTGATAAAGGTTGAGTTTGAAGAGCTGCTTCTCTCTCCTCAATACTGTATTTGTATGCGTGTGCATCTCTCTTAGTATTTTAAGTATAATCTACTGGAATATGGGTGGTAGGTTTGCTGGGAGGGGGAAGACTTCTTGAATTTTTTCAGAGCATCAAATTCTGCCTTATAATCACTCAGTGTTACTACTAGGAAACCCTAAATGGGTACTGATTCTGCGTAGTATCTCTTTTGAAAGTGTACCAAATTAAGCCTAGATTTAAGCTAGTACTATTACTTGGGCAACTTGGTATTTATTAGGATTTAAATATCTTATCATCAGTGATCTAAAAATATTTATTGAGTGCTTGGGTATAAATGGCATTTTTTCAAATATTGCACACAGTTACTGTATATAAATGGTTACATTTTGTCCAAGAAAATGCAATCTAAATAGATAAAAAGAGCAAAGCTATATAGGCTAAGAAATTTTTTAAATTAATACTTGGAATTTGTTTCAAATATAACATAACTTCCACTTATTTTCTGGCAGCCAAGTGGATGATCTTGAATTGAAGAATTAATGTTTAATTTATAATTTTTATTTGTAATGGGATGTGGTGTTTATCTTTGCTTGAACTCTAGTTGAATTTGTCACAAGGGAAAACTTGTCTCCCATCACTTAAACCCTATAGATTTTCTTTCCCTTGTGGTATGTTAGATGGTCGTTATAATAAGTAACTTGAATATCTGGAAACTAGAGAGGCTCTTTATTACAAAGAAATGTTAGCTTCCTTGTATGAATATAAAATTCTTGATATCTTTTACATAATATGAGTCTTCATGCAGAGAAAGGCCCAATTATTTTTGTTGAAAATATCTGCTGAGATCATGCAGATTAAAGTTTAAAATCAAACGCATGTTTAAAATGATTTTAAAACTGTGAAACTCAGTCTATTTTTGTACAAAATAAGTGTGAAGAAACTAAATGTACTGTACTAGTTTGTTTGGCAATTAGAAATTTTGTTTTAAGAAATATGGCTTTAAAAGTTCCTTTTGTATACCTAACCTATAGAACCAATGTAAAATGTTTATTATAGAATGTGAAAATAGAGAATCAATGGAATAAAACAATCATAGCTGATAAAATCAGATTATAGAGTATACAGAGCACCTTGAGAAATTAAAGAGACAGTGCAATTGAATATAGGGTTCCTTCTTTGAAAATATTGACCATCTAATGGTAGAGACTAAGACTAACAAATAGGTAAACATAAAATATGTACAGTTAGTAGTAATCCTATAGGCCGTTCAGAACCATTAAGGTCTTGACCCAAGACTTGCAGAATAAACAAACTTAGTTCATAGTGGGAGTTAGCTCATTGCCTCTTCAGATTGTCAAAACTGTGTTATTGAAGTTACAGAGATCACAGTCTTACCTTAAGGAGATTTCTGGTCATTGGTATCTTGACTTGACATTTTTAGTTTTTATCCCTTTTGACACTTCAATCTTGAAAAGCCTCAGTGGTTTTTGGATTTGTTAGAGAGCCGTTTGGATGCTGAAAAAAACAGTCAGCTTCACTTCTGCCTGCACCCCAAGTCTCTATATGCTAAAAGATTAGTTTCCACACTCATTCAACTATTGGAACATTAGTCTCTCATTGTCAACTGAAAGACTAGAATGATTGGAGCCAAATGGGGCTTCATTTTAGATGACCTCCTGGGGGGAACTGAAGCAGAATTTTGAAGAGGAATTCGATGCAAAGTGTAGAAGACTATGGCTATGTTCACTGACAGAAAGACTAGACAGCCACTACAGTCATGCCCACTCACATTCTCCTTCCATCCTTTGTTTATTGCTATTTTTATGTTACAACTTGTGACCTTATTTAACCTAATGAAAATCTTAGCCAGTTCATTTAAAAATTGATCGTTTTAAAATTTTAATAGATGCCATCCTTCGTGGACCTTCCTCTTTTCAATCCCAAAGCAACCACAGGAACACTAACAAGTTTGTGGTCATTGGGCCAGTCAAAATGGTGAAGGGATTGCCAAGGAGGCACTCGTGGGGTGATTATACCTCTGCCTTGTTTACCAAGGACGTTTATATATCTGAAATTAGAGTTAAACAATGGCGTTTTGATAACACGTCAGCAGGAACGCCTGTGCCTATTCACCATGGGCGTTCTCCTCCATTCTCAGGATCCTCAGTCAGCTCTCCGTCTTTGATGAATCTAAATTTAGTTTGGGCTTTTATCTTCCATCCATTGCAAATCTTTTATCCCTGGCACTGCTTTCTCTCTGCCCACAAAAGTATGTGATGGGTACTTTTGAGTTCCTTTTCATGGCTTTTTTCCATATATTATCCTACAGAGAGTATTGGTTTCATTATACTGTGTTGCTACTGTAGATGTCATCATAGTCTGGAATCTGCTCTTTGCTGAAGGAAAAAAAAAGTGCAGCACTCCGTTGTATCAGAGTAAAGTGTGCACTCCTCCATTTTCCCTAGAGATGAAATGTCTACTTTAGGGAGATACATAGCTTTGCAGAGATTCCCTGAGACCTGACACCAAAGTTACTCTTGTAACTAAAGGAGAGGAACAAGAGGAAAAGAACCATGAGAAAAGGAGCAAGAGGTGGCTATGGGAGTTGTTAGCCAGACCAGAGAGTTTGAACTCCACTCCCACCCACTCACTGCCAGCACACACACTCACCATTCACATTGCTGTTTAACACCAACTATGGCATGAGGTAAGCTATCCTGACTTCAGCCTCTCCCAAGGGAAAGTAACAAGAAATTGTCAATTGACTGAGTTAAGTTTTTGCTACCCCAGAGGAATGGGGCTTCAAAATAGATTGTTGTAGAAAAAAACAAATTTTATTCCTTTTAAAACCAAAAAGATTTCTCCAGCCTAGCATTGGTAGCTTTCTACAATATGATCCATATTATTTTCTAGGCTTTCTTTTCTACTGCATTCACCCTACGTATCTTATACTCTAGCCAAATTGGTCTGCTTACTGCTGATTGTGCCTTTGTTCAGTGTGTTTGCACAATCTGAAATGGTCTTGCCGTGTGAACCCCCAATTTCCAGATTTAAAAGCTATTTTAAGGCCAGCTAACGTATCTCCTCCAGAAGGTCATTCCAGAGTTAACAAGTCAGAAGTTATCTCCCTTTTTATGAGATCTTCTGTTAGCATTTATCTTGTCCACCTTGTATTATTATTTGAATGTTTTCTCTTCCACTAAATAATAATAATGGCCAACAACCAGGTTTAATGTATCTTTGATCACCTTATTGCGCCTGACAGTGAATTGTATTTAGAATATGCCCAAAAAAAACCTTCTTGGTAAATGGAATTGTGGCTTGAGTAAATAAATGAGTGAATGAATGAGTAAGAGTATAAGACTAATTCATTAAGTGAATTAATCACTTAAGCATATGAAGATGTTTTGATAGCTTAATAATAGAATATTTAAAGTGTTCTATTATTCTATTATTAAAAATTATTCTATTATTAAAGATAATGGTATAAAGGTACCATTATCAAAGGTTTGCATAGATGGATCATTTAAATACTACTTGTAAGCAGAACAACATTTTTTATATTATTTGTACAAATATACTATAATTACACTAAAAAGAGACAGATGAAAATTTATAGCATTTGTAACTATAAAGTTCCTTGAAATATAATCGTATATAGAATTAGATACATACACTATTTCTCTTCACTCTCTTTATTCAATATTAATGAACTGTGTATTATTCTTATGACTATATATACTACACAGTTGATGAGAAATTTTACTTGTACTGAGCATTATGACCCCCTGGTGCTTAAAACTTGTTGATCAAGTATGGAGCATTATATGAAAAGGATAAAGAAGAGATGCAAGTGTTGTTTTGCATGTACAGTAAAAGACAGCATGAGCTACTGAAGAGAAATTTTGAAGTATACATAGAAATTTTTCTATGCATTCTGCTCAGTATTGGAATTGCATCATTGTTTCACAGAAAGGATAACTTGATTATGATCCTGTGTGGGCACATAGCTCATCTGTGGGAGGCTGATTCTGTGCGTACTTTTCTAAGAAGAAAGTGATCAAAATTGAAGAAACACTCCTTGTTTTTATGGAATTTGGTGCATTTAAATATGCATCACATGGTTTGTAGAAGCAATATTTGGAAAAGGATAAAGAAGAGATGCAAGTGTTATTTTGCATGTACAGTAAAAGACGGCATGAGCTACTGATGAGAATTCCTGGGAGTGTATAGTGGCATAACTCTAAATCCAATTTTAAAAACCTAAATTTAATCCTAACCTAAAAATAACTCGAACGTCAGAGGTGTACCTTTCCAGAGATTGAATAGGTTCATAAAATGTAGCTTTCTCCGTATTCAGTGCCATTTTCTTTTTAAAAATTGGGGTTTGATCTTTTGGGAAAAGATTTGGCCCTAAAGTGTTAATAAAACCCACACTTGAGAAGAAAATATTTTAAAATCACATTTTGATGGAAAGAAAATAACTTAGTAGTAAAATGAATACCCCAAAGTACCTAGGGCTATTTAAATATTTAGCATGATAAAATGAACTCTATAAAATTATAGCTCAACTAAATAGAACATATTTATTTAATTTCTATTCGTCTCCTCAATATAAAGTAGCAGGTTAATAGGCACTTTTTGTGTTGTTCTGTTTTGTTTTTATTATGCTGTTACTTGCCCTTTGTGAAAGCTTTTGGCTTTCAATAATGAACAGGCTGATTTGGCCAAAAGAAGGTAGAGATACGAACAAGTAGAAGCAGTTATTCAAAGTAGTAAGCTATTAAGAAAAAAAAATAAGTTTACTAGGAGGGAAAAAAGAAAAAAGCAATCAATAAATTGGGGGAACATGTAACCAAAACACAGCTCTGAAGAGCTGAGAACTGTTTAGAGTTAGCCAGTAGATACTATTTTTAAATTAGTTTACTGTTTTATGGATTCTATGTATTTGATCATTGTGGTTTGATTTGATTTGGCATTCTTCTGTTACGTGATATCCTATAAAATGGATTGTGTTTCTCAAAGTACCTTCTTTATCAAAATCATCTTGGGGGCCTCCAGTCCACATCTACTGAAACTGTATTTCTGGGAGTGAACCTGAGAATCTGCATTTTAACCCACTCTCCAAGTGACTCTTACATACATACAGAACCAAAATCTGAAAATTACAGCAGTAGCTTCACTGTGTTTGAGTGTAGTTTCATTGCTTTTGCAGTAATGCCTTTATTTTCTTTGCCTAAAGACCTACTTTTTCCAAGATCCAATTAAAAGCCTCCTTTCTTGATTTTTTTTAAAGGCAGAGGTAGTTGTTTCCTCCCCTGTTCCCCCCAGCCCCATGATCCTGCCTTCATTATAGTAAGTAAGGGTGTCCCAAAAGTCTTAGTGTGGATTTATGCTTTAATAACTTCACGTGTATAAATATGCTACAAACTTACATAAACATCATTTGAAAAATTACTTCAGTTTCTTTTATGATCATTTAGTTTTGTTTATTTCAAATAGTAAGGTTTTAATTTTATTATTTGTATGTGACAATTTTTTAGACCACTGGAAAAATTCAGCTGCTTCAGTCACCTGATATATCTCCCTTAGACTGTCTTGTGGGGTCATGTCAGATTCTCAAGGATGTGTCAGTACTTCATTCGCTGAATAATCTGAAGGCTAGGATTACAAATGTAATCCTTTTAGTCACTGAGGAGCAGCAGCTGGTGAAAGTTTTTACAGAGTTTGAAATTTGACTTAAGCAGTGTATGGCACAACACAGTGGTCATGTTGAATTTTAATAAGAAATAGATTAATATTTAAAAAATATAAATAATTGACTTCACTTGTTGATTTGTGTAATTTTGTGACATTTACACTTCTGAAGTTATTGCAACTTAAAACTATGAAGACTTTGAAATTCTATGTATTTTAACTTATTTGTGTGAATGCCTATCTCCTTAAACTGTGCTTCCCTAAGTCAGGGGCCATGTTTTATTCATCTTTGTAGCCCTAGCACAGTTGATTAATATTTGCTGAATCAGGAGGAAAAGTACATTTATTATACATTGTCCAATTCGTTTAATATATTCAATATTATTGAACTGTTAGTAAATATATTTGGGTATATTTAGTATGTTTATAATCTAGCATCAAACATATTAATATATTTAATATTTAATAATATTTACTGTTTACATCTATTGTTGTTATTATCCTTTTAGATGCTCAAGTTGCTCCATCTTGCCTGTGAGAATCTCTTTGTGTTGACTTCTGAGTACTACTGACACAATCCTCTTAGTCTTTAATAGCTTCTTTCTATCTTGAGTCGCAGTATAATCCAAGCTCATCATGTACCTTTCCTATCCCTGATCTAGAATCAGCCATTTTCCAGGAAGGCCTAGGAAATGGTATTTGAAGACTACTAACTGTGAGGAGTTCATTTATTACTAGGTTGATCATTGTTTCTATGCCTTTTCAGTGGACAGAGCTAAGAAATTATACATACATTTACATGCATAATATATAAACTCTAGGGTTTTTACTTCTTATATATGTATGTGCTTTCTCCCATGCTAAAATTACTTATCAATGATACCAAGAGTGATAAAATGATAGTATCACATAATGGTTCCATTGTTTCATTCTGTAAAATACACACAACAGTTTCAACAAAACAATAACAGAATGACAACAGTACTGTCAGCAGCCAATATAATGACTGAAAATATTATAAGGTTTTATTTAACAGTTCTTTTTGTTATACCCCGCCAGGAATGTGCAAATAAAGTATTATATTTTAAAGAGATTTGAAATAGTTACTCTCTCTGTGATTATTGTATCACTAGCAGGATATACATGTAGATTATATTTACTTTTTTCCTGGAGGAGAATCTTTTTGAAAGTTTGGACATTTAATCATATTCTCTGATTCTGGGAAGGTAGGTAAATAATGAAACTTGGTTCCATTACAGCTGAAGTAAGCTGTTGAGGCAACATGAGGAAGCTGGGCAACTTCCCAGCTTTTCCCAAATCATCTCTTCCCAGTGTTAGTGTGTTTGAAATTATTCTGTAAAATTGGACTCTTCCAAATTCAGATGCAAGTACAAATGCACTTTCCAAATATAAATGTTTTGTCTACACTTTGGCTCCTCTGTACACATAATTCATACTTGATTAGTAAGAGTTGACTTTATGTAAGTATATAGACATAGATATGACTATATTTGTAACAAATTTCTCCTTTGGCACAGGAACCCTTCAGAATGGCAAGGTCCAATGCTTAAGTATTCCTAGTTTGTGAAATGGGATGAGACCTAAATTTAGCTTTAAAAATTTGGCCCCTGATAAGAATATGTACTTCTGACAAGGTATAGTGATAAAATGGCATTATCAAAAACTATGTTGAATAAGATTCCTTTTTGTTAAAATTCAGGGAACAAAATGAAATGGACTATCCTTCCTTGAAATGTGCAGTATTGTGGAATATGAATATTTTTTCAAAATTAGATAGCTAAATAATAATTAACTTTATATTTTGAAGTAAAAGTAATTAGCTTAAAATTTTTAAATAATGGTACAGAACAATTCATAGTTACATGTATCTATCATTTACTGTATGCCAGATGCTGTACTAAGCCATTTATCTCATTTTCTCATTTAATCTTAACACCCTTATTAGGTACTACTAATGTTATATCCATTTTATAAATTCTTTGAGGAAACAGAGCCACGACAACACAAAATTTCTAAGCAAAGATCATTTTGCTATATTACGGCTTCTTGTAAGTCTAGCCGTTGCAGGTAAAAAGACAATGGTGATTTTTTAATTTTTTTTATAATTTCAGGGACTCAAATTTAGGCAAGAACTGTAAACTTAGTGTTTATTAGTAGCATGTCTCAATTTTAAATGCATAATATATAGCATAGTTTATAGCTTGCAATACTTGAAAATATGAAACTTTTTGAGATTTTGATATGACTGTTGAAATAAATATTGTTTTTCTTAATGTTCTAATCTATAATAAATTAGTATTTGAAATGTTGGAAATATTTCAACAAAATGCATTTATCATATGTAAAAGTTTAGATAGGGAATGGTTACAATAGTTTTTCTAATATTTGTTTTTACATCTGTTTGATGTATATTTTCCTTTATTCTGTGTGTTTAAAATTAGTAAAATTAGAAAATACAGTTAAGCAAAAGTAAGAATATCCCTATATATGGCATTCCAGATTTTTTTAATAAAGATTGGCACCTGAGCTAACATCTGTTGCCAGTCTTCTCTCTTTTTTTTTCTTCCTTCTCCCCAAAGCCGCCCAGTACATAGCTGTATATGGTAGTTGTAGGTCCTTCTTACTCTGCTATGTAGGACACCACCTCAACATGGCTTGATGAGTGGTGCTAGATCTGCGCCTAGGATCTGAACCGGAGAAACCCTGGGCCGCCAAAGTGGAGTGTGCGATCTTAACCACTTGGCCATGGGGTCAGCCGTGGCATTCTAGATTTTTTTCCCATTCTTTTTGCTGTTTTTGCTTGAATTGTCAAGACTTTTTTTCAAATGGTAGTACAATTCCTAAGAAAATATTTTAAAAGGATTTCTTTTTAAACTAATGTATGTTTCTTTTTTTTCCCCCAGGATTGTACTGTATATGAAACAGAGAATAAAATTCTTCATGTGGTAAGTGTACTTGGATTTATTTTCATCTTCATTGGAAAACTATTTCTCTGTTTAGCTAGTAATTAAATAAAAAGCTACAGCCTATAAAAAAGTGAATCCTGTATAATTTCATGGAAAAGTACAAAAGAATCAAAAAGAACAGGTTATATTAGTTATAAACATTCTATTGTATAATAGAAAAATATGACACACTATTTTAAGATTGTAGTATATAGCAAGGTTGGAATATAATAGTCTAGAGAAAAGAGAATTTGAAATCAGAATTTTTCAGTGTTCACCTGTGACAAAAAGAGATCAGAGAAAAGTATTTGGTTATATAACAGGAGTAATTCACCTCTATCATCATTTGGGAGAAATAGTTCATAAAATAATCAAACTGCCTTTACTCTGTTTCTGTACTCACCAAACAACCTTCAAATTTTAATTTGGCAATATGTGTTGAATCAATTGATGACTTTGCAGAGATTTTATTTTATTACCGGAAATGAAGTATGAGTACATTATACTTTGTAGAAAGGCATTTCCTTTCTTGTTAATGAACAGTCGCTGCTTTTCTTTGTAAATTCTTTTCTTGGTTGATGCTTATCTGTACTAATAACTTCTTCACCTCTATTAGAAATGAGTGATAGCATAAATAACATTGAAGTTTAGAAATGAATACAATACATTTACTTTGGCAATTACGCATTCCAGCTAGTGAGAATTTAAAGATCCTATCTGATGATGATCAAGACAGTGGATGACATTAACCAATCAGTTCAGCTCAGAAAGCACTTATATTTTCATGTTATTGTTCCACTTCCCTTCCTGGCCTTTGTATGCAAAGATGGTCCAGCCTTCACTAGAAGGTTGTATACTTGAGTTACTTTTCTCACAATAAGAATTATTTTTAAAAAATAATAAAACAGTATACTGTACCACTTGGTATATGATGCTGGAATACTTTCTTTAAACCAAAATTTTCAAAAAAGTATCTTTCCAGATTTCTGGTAGTGAAGAAATCACTTTGAGTCTAAAGAACTATGTCTGAATCCTAATTCACTTTCTGTGTCAGTGACCTTTTTCAAGTGATTTAACTTTTTTTGAGATTTTGTTCTATTTTTATTCCAGGTAAAATTTAACAATTTAATTTTTGTTAATTTTTATTGAGATATGATTGATATATAACACTATATTAGTTTCAAGTGTACAACATAATATTTCGATATTCATGTGAGACTTTGTCTTAATAAGTAAAATGAAGATATTAATATCTTCCAACTACGATTGTGTATAATCTGATGACCTTCTTTCCAGTTTTTTTATATGCAATAGAAAATAAAAATCCTGAGTTTTGTTAGAACTTGTCTAGAATCAAATTGTAAATTAATTTGAACATTCTCCTTGTTTCTATGATACTTGAATATGTGTACTCATACAACTGAGTAGAGATGACAGTAGGTTGAGCTATGCCCTAGAATATCAACTGTCCCAGCCCAGACCCAATCCCTATATTTTTATTTTGTCTGGAGGGTAGAGGAGGCAGTTGTTGAGAGAAAGGACAGCTTATCACTTGGGAAAATCTGCTATATCATAGGAATTCCACAGGCAATAGAAGCATCAGAGTGCTCTTCATCACCTGGGTAAACTGAGATAGCTCAGGAAAGTTGTGAGGTGTGTCTTTTCCTGAAATAGATCTCTATTTAAGTATGAGTAAAGAAAAAAAAAATGGGAAAGAAAAGAGAAAGTATCTTCTCATATAGTAGAAGAAAATCCTTTCCCATGAAGTAAGTTTATTAAGAACATCTATTGAGGGGCCATCCTGGTGGTGTGGCAGTTAAGTTCACATGCTCTGCTTCAGTGGCCCAGGGTTCACCAGCTTGGATCCTGCGCACAGACCTACATGTATGAAATGGCATCCCCACATATAAAATGGAGGAAGATGGGCACAGATGTTAGCTCAGGGCCAGTCTTCCTCAGCAAAAAGAGGAGGATTAGCGGCAGATGTTAGCTCAGGGCTAATCTTCCTCAAACAAAAAAGAACATCTATTTAATGTTCTCAATAAGAATCAAAAGAACACTGTTTGCATTAAAATAGAATACCATACTATAAAGACAATAAGACCACTATAAATTGAGCATAAAATGATCTCAGAAAACAGTCTGTAAAACTAAGAACATGGAAATAGAAATTAAACCATGCTGAAAGCAGTAAAAAGCAGATCAGATATTGCAGAAAATTGAAACAGTGAGACACAAGATAAATTTTAATGACACTCAAGATATTTAGTAAATTAATAAAATGACAAAAAATGAGAGAAGATAATGGCTACAGAGGATAGATTGTGGTTAACCTACCTTTAACTAGTTGTTAGTTTCTGAGGAAGAAAGCAATAGGAAACAATTAAAGATGACAGAATAATTTAGGAATAGAAATTTGGAAATTTGGATTATTCAACAAAGCAGATAATGTTTTGGAAAGATAATTTCAAGATATTTTCTGATAACATTTTACAATTTCTGTGGCAAGAAGCAACTCTACATTCATTCAACCAGTGGGAAGAGAGAGATAAGAGGTTTTGACTTCAAAGAAACAAAAATTAGATTATATTCAGATGTCTTCTCTGAAACCATAACTTCCAGAAAACAGTAGAACAGAATTAATAAATCTTTGAAGAAAAGTAGTGACCAAAAATGTTTATATCTAACTAAATTATCATTCATGTGTGAAAGCAACAAAAAGATACTTTTAGATCATCAAGATCATTAAAGTATTATTTTGAAAAATAGATTTGAATAAGTTTACCAGATAAACGAAGCAAAAGTTGAATTCTGGAATAGGAAAGTTGTGGTAGTAAAGGACTGGAGGTCAACAACAAAACTAGTTGAGATGGTATTTTAGTCCATTCATGCTGCTATAACAAAAATATCATAGACTGAGTGGCTTAAGCAACAAGCATTTCTCACAGTTCTGGAGGCTGGGCAGTCTAACATAAGGATGCCCCAGATTTGGTGTCCAGTGACGCCCTGCTTCCTGGTTTATAGAGGGTTATGTGGTGGAACGGGCAAGGGAGCTCTCTGGGGTCTCTTTTATAAGGACACTAATCCTATTCAAGAGGGTTGTGACCTGAACACCTCTCAGACGCTCCAGATACTATCACATTGGCGATTACGTTTCAGTGTATGGATTTGGGGGAGACACAAACATTGAGTCTATAACAGATGATGAGGAATAAAAAAGTGTATGAATGCTAACTACTGTTTTTAAAATGAGGGTTGTTAATGACAAATTAAAAAGATAATACAAATATCATTGGATTTACATGTTTTAAAGAGACAAGCTCTGCATTCCTAAATTAAATCACAAAGACTACAGTTACCGTCCAGTGGCAATTATCCTCAGAAAACAAGGATTTCCTATAAAATAGTAATGAAATACAAATTTTGACCTATCAATTCATAAACACAAACACGTACACACATAATAACCACACTGAAAGTATCCAAATGGTGATGATTATCTGAGGAAATTAGAATGGACATACTTTACTGCTAGGCATGTACATTCATTAAACCTTTCTAAGTATTAGGCAATTTCAAGCCTCAAAAACATTAATACTAACATTTATGTAATATTTATAATATGCCTCAGGCACTATTTTAACAGCTATGTATGAACTGACTTATTTGGTCTTCATAACAACCTTATGATTATATGTTTTATTGCTATCATCTCCATTTACAGATCAGAAAACTGAAGCACAGAGAGGTTAGGTGACTTCCCAAAGTGATACAGTTGGAAAGGATTTAAGAGAGGATTTTAATTCAGGCCGCCTGGCTCCAGAGTCCATATTCCTATGCTATCTTGGGAATCTTGTATAAAAATAAATTCTAAAACCCAATAACATTTTCTGTAGAAAGTGTTTATAGCAGCATTATACATAAAAATGATGTAGAGGAGGAAGAACATTTCCTCTACCCTCTCTAGGTCCTTCTGGCTGGCCTAAGAATTAAATTGACATGAGACAGAATAGCAGGAACAAACCAAACAAAGCTTTATGGCATGTATACATGGGAGAAACCCAGGAAAACTGAGCAACTCGCCAGAATGGCTGAGGTCGCCACCTTAAATACCATTTTTAGCTAAAGACAAAGGAAGATGTTGGGGCTAGTGGTTTGGGACTTCAAGGGAGAGAAAGGCAATTTCCCTGGATATGGAAATGCAAATGGGCCAACTACAGACAATGTGACCTGAGAGACACGTTTTATATTAGGTTATGGTTATCTTCTGGTATTAGCTCCTTTCTGGAACATGCCTTCTATTTTAAATTCTTTTAGGCGTTTGGGGGTGAAAGTCAGAGTTTCTTTCAGAGTCTTTTGTTCTTAAAAATAATCAAGCCAAGGGGCTGGCCCCGTGGCTGAGTGGTTAAGTTCGCGTGCTCCGCTGCAGGCGGCCCAGTGTTTCGTTGGTTCGAATCCTGGGCGCGGACATGGCACTGCTCGTCAGACCACGCTGAGGCAGCGTCCCACATACCACAACTAGAAGAATCCACAACAAAGAATATACAACTATGTACCGGGGGGTGTTGGGGAGAAAAAGGAAATAATAAAATCTTTAAAAAAAAAAAAAAAATAATCAAGCCAAGGGGACACATTTTGGGGTGGCCAATTCTGATCCCCACAATGAAAAATAAGAAAGAGTAGGGTAATGCATCAGTAAACTATGATGCGTTCACAGGAGGAAATATTTGCTATTCATGGTTACTATTTGATATTATATTTATGACTATATAATTTATGATTAAATTATACTTATGAATATACCTAAAATATTTATGTGCCACTGTTAAAGGAAAGATTCTAAATGGTGATGTTAGGTAAAAACCAGATTAAAATCATTATAAACACAGAATAAATCATCACTGTTGAAAATTTAAAAAGAAAATGTTCTATATTAATTTTTATTGTGTTTGGTAAGATAATAGCTGAGTTTTTTGTTGTTTCAAGTATCTTCCCAATTTTACTCAATTAGTTTGCATTGTTTTTATAATGAAAAATTGTAAAAGTGTATACTTATTCTATTATATTTATAATCCTGATGAGTTTTAATGGATAATTTTATGGTACATATAGTGAAATAGTCAAAAGTGGGACTTGGTGTGGTGGTTAAGTTCCTGCATTCTGCTTTGGTGGCCCGGGGTTCGCAGGTTCGGATCCTGGGTGCGGACCTGGCACCACTCATCAAGCCCTGCTGTGGCAGCATTGCACATAAGGCAGAGGAAGTTGGCACAGATGTTAGCTCAGGGACAATCTTTCTGACAAAAAAATAAAAGTAAGCCGAAGAGACACATTTTGGGTGGCCAATTCTGATCCCCCACAACTCCAATGAACAAAAAGCTGAGTAGAAAAGGGGGTAGGGTGGTTGCAGTGGTGCACAGAGATGTTTGTTAATATGAAATGTGAGAATGAATAAAAGGAGACTGGACCACTTGGGTGTCCTTGGAATTTGCCACTAAATATAATGGAACAGATGGCAGGGTGCAGCCATAAAGGACAAAAGGAAGTGCAGACAATCAATGTACTATATGTCTGAGTGATTGACTTATGATAAATAGTAATATAGTTCACCTCTATTGATCTGATATTTCCCTCTCAGTTAGGCTTTGTCCTTGATTGCACATTCCCTGGCCTGTTGGAGCCTATCTGTTTGTACTGTCCACAAATCCTTGTTTGATACAGTAAATCAGTTATAGAGAATCTGTTCTCTTCAGTTCTGTACCCTGCTTTGTCCTCACTCCCACCTTTCACTGAAGTCTTTGAATCTGGAGAGAGAAGCACTCCTGAGAAGCCATTTCAGACCTTGTGCGGTAGCCGACTTACTCTGCTTGTCACAGCCCTGCTGCTCTCGTTGGTGAACCTGGAACACTTGTCAGCTTTGATAAACTCATGGAAATCCCAGGCCAGGCATGATCATTAAAGCCACATTGTTTGCATCAGTTTGTACTGAGCTCAGATACACCTTTTGCATTAACCAACAGTGTGGTCTTGTATATGGCACTTGCTTTGTACTAGCATTTTACCCCTGTGGGTTTTATAAAGATAATGGGAGGAATAAATACAGTGAATGCCTATTGTATTATTTTAGTGTTAAGATTGTCTTTCACTTGTATGGTACTTTACAATTTACAGGACATTCTCAGGAATGCTCTCTCTTCTCTCTCTCTTTTCTCTACAAGCTATTTTTTTTCCTTTACTTATTTAGGTTTGATCATGAATTAGGCTTATTTGTCATGTTAACTATTAGTTTTATTTCACAAACACTGTGTAATTTTTTTCTGTCTTTAAATGTATGAGTTCTTTACTCCTAAACTCCATCTGGGCTGAGATTATTGTGCCTTTTCTGCTATGTAGACTAGAAATGGCTGCAACTGCACAGAACCAACAGTTAGGTCTAAGGGAAGAGCCTGGAGGAGAAAATAGAGAGCTCATTTTAGACTTTGCCCCACCGTCTGTATCATATCATTTATGTAAGGATAGGTTTCCTCTCCTAATCGCCCAAAACCTTCAGGATGTAAGTATAAGGATAGCAGCATGCCCTTAATAAAATAAAAGTGATCATATTAATATTTTATCTCTAGAGATTTCTTGAAAATATGATACTCTAATGACTTGGTAAAAATAATTTTATATTTGTCTTCAGAAGGTCCCTGATGCTGTGAAAATGCAGCTTTGCCAGTTATAGCTAGACTTGCCTCTTAAAGCTGTGGTCTTGGGCCATTGCAAACTGATGGGTTTTTTTTTTTTTTTCAGTGTGGTTGACATTTTGGTTGTAACTGTAGCATTTGAGCATACAAATTAAGGTCAATTTCATTAAAACATGAATTCTAATACTGAGTTTTGTAGATGGAAAGCATTAAAATGCTTCTTTATGTTCAGAGTTAATGTGATCCTTCTGTCTTAGCCTTCTTTGCTATCTTTGTAATCACCCTAAAGAAGCATGCTAACACTATTAGTGAAATCGGCATGGATTCTTGATTGTTGTTATTAGAGTATCTTCAGGTTTTGACACTTTGGTGGCTAATTGCCTTATAAATTATTTTAACTCTAAATTAACTTCTCCACAACTGATGTCTCATGCAGGAAAGAAGAAATCCAGATAGAATATGATGGAGATAGAAAATATTTGTCTTTTCTGCGACAGAAAGAAAGCATGGATATATGCTAAAGGGAATGTAGCCATACATGACGAATTAAAATAATCTGTTTTAGTGTGTCTTATTATGATCTGGATAGAGAATATGTAAGTTGGCATATTTATATGGGTGTTCTTGCTAACATTACATTTGCTGAACACATTATACGTTGTAAAATGTTTTCATATTCAGACTAACTCTGAGCACACAATCCTTGTTCTCTATTTGTTTTTGTTGGGGAATCAAGTGAGGCATAGAAATGTAGTAGAAAGAGCACCAGTTTGAGAGTTAAAAAGATTTGATGTCCTGACCGTATTCTGACACTTACTAACTGTGAACAACTAAATTGGCCTAAGTTGGGGGATTGGAGTGTCTGTGATTTCTAAGGTCTAAATGCCATAATTCTTCAGTGAGTAACTCACAAAATCAGTATGAAACGGTATGGCCACATAAAGTGCTAAATTGAAGGACTATCTTTACCTGAGATCTTTATGTTATCAAAGACACTATAGATTTTTTTTAAACTACAGTTATAGTCACTGTAAATGTAAAGATTTCTTCAACAAGGCAGTTGAATCAGCCCGGAGACAGAAATCATGTGGTAACTTAAACAAGGAAAGTTTAATCTAAATAGGTGTTAAACAATGAGTACCTGTACAGCTGTAAAGAGACTGTAAAGCATAACCTAGGACTGGGTAGAGTACCCAAGGAAGGACGGCTTGTAGGAGGACACCTTGCCCCAGGCTGAGCGTAAGAATTCATTGAAGCAGTGGGGTTGCAACTCCACTGGGTTGCCTAAGCCAGAGCTGGTCCATACTTGCCAGGCAAGCAGGAAACAACCTTCCAGGATGCAGGCAAGTGATGCTGGTGGGAGGGCTCATAGAGAGAGTGGGGTGCTACTATGGGTATGAGGCTGAGAGGGCCCCAAGATGGTGGTCATTGAGCCCAGGCTGAGGCTACGATGTCACTGAGGGATTGTGTGGTCTTGGCACCACTGGATGTCCCCACACATGGACGCCACTGATGGACCATGCAGCAAGAGCAACAAAAAGCAGAACTGCTTGCAGCACAAGGGAACTTGGAAGAGAAGCCTCCTTCCCCCTGCAGTGTCCCTCCAGTGCCCTCTGCTGACAGAAACTTAATGTTGTGCTCACTGTAATGCAGAAATGCTTGGAGAGTCCTGTCCATTATCAAAGAGCAAGCACTGAAGGGTGAATTTGGAGCTCAGAGCCAATAAATTCATAACTGGCACAGTGTGATTAGCTCTTTTCTCCATAAAACCGCATATGGCAACTTTGAATTTCTCGACTATAAGTGAAGACGTTGCTCCCAGGTCTCTGCTATTTGTTGCCTATTTGCCCATAAACTGTATATATAGTGCCTGGATTTTCCAGAAGCTCATCCAACTGTAATGAACTGCTCCCCTCTTGCTCTTTGAGTGTAAAGCAAAGTGAAATCATTTTCCTAATAACCTATATCTTTGTTGAGCCACTAGTATGTCCAGACCCTTATTAATCTTGAATCTGGAAAGTAGCATGCCCTCTAATGAGTGCTTGCTCATCTGCCTTGGGAGCCACTGCAAGCCTCCCTAGCTCTGTTTCCTGGCCCTTAGAGAGCAGGCAAATAGAATGGATATTTTCTCAGATCTAGTTCTGGTTTCCAGCTGACTAGTTCCCTATCAAAAATCAGAGGAGTGGTGGAGCCTCTTGTTCCAACTTCAATTCAGACCGATGGATGTCTCAGGGTAGTAGTTGGAAGTAGGTTGGAAGTGTCATGGGTCCACTTCTTGCTCATCAAAACAGGTATAATTTGGGGACTGATATTCTCTCACTGTTTGATACTGTCCTCATCATTCTTAGATGATCATTATTTTAAAGTGTTATTGTTTCTTTTCTGTTATCAGGAACACAAGGGCAGCAGGCTTCATGTCAGTGTTGTTAAGGACAAAGCCAAATACTTTACCAGAAACGCTGTCCCAGGTTGTGAAATCCTTGAGCATAGTAGTTGGCTTTTGAATCATGTAGCAGATGCTCAGTGATTGCTGAATTAATGAATGACTTAATGGTGGTGGTGGTTTCTTCTCATTTTGCTAATTGTTATTTTTGTGGTTTTTTCCACATCATCAGAGTTTGAAACCTAAAGGGATTGCAAAGTTTTCTAGACCTTGTTGAAATGAAGTTTATATGTCCTTTATTTATTTGCAACTATAGTTGCTTTCTGAGGCTATTTGAAACTCTCAGTGTTTGCTGTATACAGATACAATTTTTACATTGGATTAAATTGAAATTTTATTCTTTTCTATTTTTTAAGTTTAAAAAATTGCTCAATTCTCTTTACTCAAATGAGCAAGAAATTCTTCCTGTGTTGAGGAATATGAATATAGAATAATGCTTTTGAATACTAATTTAAATTCTGTTTGTGAATTTTACTCTTTCCCAGTTACCTATGACAGTTTGCTCCTTGTGTCTCGTTAGGGAACCATGATATTTCGAAGTACAAAATTGCTAGCTCAACAGAGATCTGATAAGTACTAAGATACCAAGAATACTATATTTCTGAATAAAGCTTATATCATTTAGAGTTCTCACAATTTAGTAACAGAATAAATGTGTACTATTTTATAAAAATGAAGCATCTCTTATACACCAAATACAATGTAAATATTATCCTAAATTGGCACAGGGTTGTATGATTTATAATATTGAATTAGTATATGAACCAAACAATAAAATAAAAACATACTCTGTCCTCTACACTATTTTAATTGAAATATTATTTATATTAATAACTATTTTAATGTGTACATGGTATTTATCAAAATAAAACTTTTGTTACTATTTTTCCATGTTATTGATAATAAACCTGAAGTATTTAAGCTGTACTTAAATTGTAGCTTTCACCTCACTGTTGCCATCTTAAAATGTTTATCCATTTGTTTGTTGTTTTCTTGGTTTATCATGGTTTTATACTCTTTTCCCTTGTATTTATGTATATACCCCAAAGTAGAACTTTCCTTTTGTAAAACCTTTTGTTAAGCTTATGAGTCTGAAGTTCTTTCTTATGTCAAATGAATTTCTGATTTTTTAGTCTAAAGATACTTCCGTTCATTTCCTTCAATATACTCAGAAGAATAACTGACCGATATTCCACTTACTTAGAAAAACATAAATAAAGATATTTTAAGCAGCCCAATCATGTCTGAGTACGCTCCCAAGCTATGGAGGCTATCATTAAGACCTCTTTCCTATCCCTTAGCTTTTCACTATTGTTTGTACTTAGACACTTTCTCCATTTCCTTTTTAAAATACAATAGCTGAAACTTCACATATTAATCTAAAAAGAGTCTGATAAACTTAGCAATAATGAAAGAATGCTGTTATTGGTTAGTATATTAACATGGGGTTGCTGTTTTTTAAATCTCCACAATGACTAAAATGTGGCTTGTACAATTGTTTTAAAACCATTACTTATTTTATACTCAACATGCTATGCTCAGATCTTTTTCCCTTTAGAAATTTTAGATTTGGGTGAACTAGCCATACATACATATATATATGCAAATACATGTAAAGTAGTATGTATATAGAACAGAATATGAAAACTTTCCATTTCATGTTGAGAATATGCTCTATTAATTATATTAATTCACATTTGAAATTAACATAACTAGAGGGAAAAATCACAACACCATTCAGTCTGGCCCATGACACTCTTCTGTTTTAAAAGGTTCTTAAGTCATAGCTAGCCCAGTCTGTTAACTGCTATTCAGTCTCTAATCCTTTGTCACCATCTTCAATAGCTTATAACAGAATCCACAGGGTCAGTTATAATACTCGTTGCCGTTTTATGTTCCCTTTAGCATTATTAAAGGCATATTATTTACTATAATTTTAGGTTCAAAATTTTCCTTCTGTTTTTAGAACCAACGATGAATAGAATTTA